>NC_142042.1:38722510-38877107 GCF_982192425.1 Myodes glareolus | reverse complement strand
CTTGTTTTCCATTCAAGTGAGATAGTCCCTTGTTCCCAATTGAATTCCACGCTTGGTAACGGTGACGTTTTCTCTTGGTGGTTTTGCCATGCTTGCCCTTGTTTTGCCAAGCCTTGTTTGCTATCACAGAAATCCTCACCACTCTCCTTTAATCCCTGGTAACATCATGCCTTCTGCTGGGACGCTGGCTATCCCAGCATATAACAGAGGAGCTCCCAGAGTGAGGAGCACCTTCCCGTTAACTCAGAAGCAGCCCTCAATGTCATCTCCATGTTTGGTAGAGGATTCCCAAACATGCTCAACTTCATATAGGTGCATTCCTGTAATGTTCTCCAGTTCTTTGGAACTTTTCTGCTTACATTCCATGGAACACCTATTACTGCTGTCTTATACCATCTTGGAGAAAAAGTGCACACCAACCTTTCTCTATCACTGAGACACAGTTAAAGGCCTACATTGTGTCATAAAGTCTTGTCATACTACAGTTTTAAGTTTTCAGCAGAAAATGCTATAAGTCAGCTGGAACAAAGTTCCCACACAAAAAAACAAAAAACAACCGGAACTGTACAAATAAGGCATTACAGACTAGTTTTCATTCTTTCTGAAAACTGGGCTTAGGCATAATATAATAATAATAATAATAATAATGCCAGAAAATTCACTATGTCCTAGTGGTCTTCAGCTATTAAGCTGGCACAGTGTCGTGTCACTTGAGAGGGGCTTCTCAGTTGAGGGATTGCTCTAAACAAATCGGTCTGGGAACTTGTCCCTGGAATATGGTCTTGATTATTCATTGATTTAGGATGGTCCAGGCCACTGTGGATGCACCATTTCAGTGCATTCATAGTCAGGTGGTCGTGGACTATGTCAGGAAGCTTGATGAACAATAAAAAGCTAGTCAGCCTGCAGAATTTCTCTTGGTTTCTGCTTCAGACTATGCCCCGACTTCCCTGGATGATGGACGGTGACCTGGAAGTATAAACTAAGTCAACTCTTATTCTTTCTTTCAGTTGCTTAACCTAGAATTTTTTTTTAATCACAGCAACAGAAAGGAAACCAGAACAGTGAACATACATGCACACAATTAGTGTTTGTTTTTAAAATAACTATGGAAATAGTAAATTTGAAGCTTCAAATTCCAGGATACAGAAGAATAATGGATATCATATAGCTAATTGGTATAGAATATGGTAAATATGGTACATGATGGGATAATAAAAGACTAATCACTTCCATGAGAAAAGAGAATGCTCTCCCTGAGGTAGTTTGTGTCGTGAAGATGAGCAAACCTTTCTCACATTGTGTTGAAATTAAAACCTGGTCCCCCTGAAGACATCCCCTTAACCTCTGTGCTATTGCTCCAGCCTTGTGATATGATTTCTATAGATGATGTGTGAGGCTTCATTTACTAAGCTGAAAAAGGTCAGAAATAATTGTCCTGTGTACCCATTCTGTCTCCTGCTTGTTTTTTATTTGCTTGTTTTGTTGTTTTGGTTTTGACTGTTAAAAGATAAATCAGTAAACTTTTACTGATTTTGTTTAAAATTCAAAATGTTCCCCCTCAAAGTACCTTTATTTTCAACAATCTTAGCTCAAGTTGTCTTATTATGTTTGGGGAGCTAATGAAGAAAAAAATAAATATTTCCTTATTTGTCAGTAATAAGAACAATGAAAGCCGTTTAACAGCATGAGTCAAGGTGTGGAAGGCTGTACTTGGGCGACTGTAAATCTCAGGAAACACACAGTGCGCACTGTGGGCCACACTCTGTCTGGTGAGATAGACCTTTATGTAATCATACAAATAAAAAATAAAATATCAAGGTGTTGTAATTAGCATAAAGATTCAGATGAAATTTGTAAAAATCTTAAATATATATATATATTTAATGTGACAAGCTGTTTTCAATAGTACATTAAATTTTCAATGATAGGTAGACAGAGAATCATATTTCTGACATTATCCCTATATTCCTTTCTATCTCAATATATACATTTAAAATCAATCAAATTATTGAACATTGAAATTTTCCCAATTCATGGGTAAATGTTGTAAGTGTTGCAGTACTGTGTGAATATTTCAAAATTTATTAAATAGATGAAAATAAATGATATGTTTCTTGGTATGAAATTATGTATGGCACTTGTGATTTCAGGAGGAAGGAAATTTAGCTATTTATGTTGTAAATGTTTTCTATTCTATTTTTAATTTTGATAAATAAAATTTGGAGATGTCTGCTTGAGACAGACAGAATTTCAAACTGTATGGCTGAGAGACACCTAGAGCTCTATTTTCTGTCTCCAAAATAGAATTACTTACAGGTATGCATCACAATTTCTGATTTGTAAAACTGGATTTTGAAACTTTTATGCATAGCGGTGTTTTGCCTGCATGTCTGTCTGTCCAGCACGTGTGCACAGTAGGTGGAGGAGGATGTTTGATCCCTTGAAGCTGGAGGTACAGATAATTATGAACTGCCTTGTGGGTTCTGATAGTTGAACCTGCAAAGCAGCAAGTGCTCTGAACTGCTGACCAATATCTCAACACACACTTGCAGATGCACATGCACATACACACACACACACGTACAAAGTATTTTATCTCTCGTGGATGGGTGTGTATATGTGTGTGTGGATAATATATATATATATATATATATATGTATCTATATATACTATAACTGATAAATGAAAGCATTTAACTTATACATTGCTTTTTGTGTGTGTGGCAAAATCAAAAGTCAGTGATCAGGAATTTTCTTTCAATTAGTAGTTGCCATAATACATGGCAGACCTCTTGGTCTTTCCTGAGATTTTGGGTTGCTTCACTAACTTCTCTGATAACCTGTTGTTGAATATTAGTTTAAGATGTGTTACATTTGTAGAATATTTGTTTAATGATGAAAAGATGTGTTGCATTCCTTTATGTTGCATTTGTTTAACTCTGCAACGCTGTGTTACTTTGTTTTTCTCTAACACCTAATTGGTCCAATAAAGATCTGAGAGGAAAGAGAGAAAAATAGGCAAGACTGTCTACAAATAGAGAATAAATAGGAGGAGAAATCTAGGGAAGAGAGCAAGGAGTGTGAAAAGGAGAAGAAGAGGTTAATGCCATTGGCAGCCACACAGCCACATAGCCAGTCATGGGATAAGAAGGAAAAAGGGATATATAGAATAAAGAAAAGTAAAATACCCAGAGGCAAAACTTAGTTGAAAAGAAATAAGATAATAAATTAGAAAAGCTTGGCTAGAAACAAGTCAAGCTAGGACCAAAAATTTATAAGTAAGAATAAGTCTTCTTATATTATTTGGGACCTGAGTGGTAGGTCCCCAAAGAGGAAAAAAAAGCCAACTAGTCAACTACAATTGCCTAGTTCCTAACTTTTGGGAACAGCTATTTCACTCTGTTTTTATGACTGTAGCATCTTTTGAAATTTAATGTGTTAGATCATGAGGTATTTGTGCCTGACTCATTTCAACTATTGTAATGTCTGGGTTCATCTGTCTTGTTGTACAAAATGGGATTTTGTCACAGTGAAAGTCTATATGATGTTTCGTTGTATTGTATACCATGTTCCTTTAGCCATAACATTTTATGGTGCCATATCTTGATATGTGAGTACTGGTGAAGTGAACATCGACTCTGAGTTACACTCTAGATCTCTACCTTGTACATGAACTGATATCATAATAGTTCTCTTTTTAGTTTTTTTTTTTATCAGAAACTTCCACATTATTTTCTACAATGGTTATTCTAACAGTCCCTCTTAACAGCGTGTGAGGATCCCTTACTTTTCACATACTTTCCAGAAACTTTCTCTTTCATGGTTTTTATAGTGGACATTTGAACAGAAGTGAGCTGATCTTTCATGGTTTCAATTTGTTTTTCTACAGTTGCTAGTACTGTTTAACATTATCAAATACAAATGGCATTTTTCATGTTTAAATCTTATCTTCTAATGATTCGTTGCTTTTGTCCATTTTTCAGTAAGGCTATTCATTTTAATACTACTGAGTTGAGTAACATGCATATTTTGAATTTTAATATCTAATCAGATGATACCTAAGTTACAAATATATCATCACAAACTTTAGGTTTTATTATCACTCTATTGATATTTTTTCTTGGATGATAGTATTTGTCTATTTGGGGTTTTTGTTGCTTGTGTTTTCAGTTCATACATGAACCAAAACTGTTCATGTCAGTGTCATGAACAACCTCACATAGAAATATAGCCCACAGTACTAAACCGTATTTTTAATAAGAACTCCTTATTTTTGCAACCACATTTTTAAAAAATGCATTATTTAGTTATTGGCGGATTCATTGCCTTTCTCTCTTCATAGAGTACACATTTCTTAAGGACATTAGTTTTGTTTACAGCTCTATCCTCAAGGCTGAGACTAGTACCTGATAGATTAGACCTCAGTAAAAAAACAAAAACTCTAGTTCTTGTTAGTATATCAATCTAACTAATCAAGTAATCAAACTATATAGTTACACATGTATAAAGTTTGACATTTACATTTACATTTTGATTTTTAAAGTTGTTTTTTTTGAGTGATAAATTTGAACAATTTGAATGCACGGTAATTCTTTATTGCTTGGAGGTGTAATGGGAGCTATAAATGGATAAAGCCAGTACATCCTGTCCTAAAGTTTAGGTGGAAATGCCTTGCCTCATTTGCCTTCTGATAATATCATACTAAAATTATTTCAAAGGACAACAGTAGGAGGCTGGTTTGTGTAAAAGGAAGCTGAAACCAATTACCCTTTAGAATGAGATTTATTATGAGAGAGAGAGAGATAGAGAGAGAGATAGAACTTCTAACTAACATTAGCAGGGGGAGGTATGGCCAGATCTTGAGGTGGGAATTATTATGAGAGACAAAGAATTCTAGCAGATTAAATATGGCCAGTCTGCGCAGGGATATAGCTTAAAACTGAAAGAATAAAAGAGAGAAGAGCCCCATGGATTATATGCCCAGAGTGATGAAGGAAAGAGAGAAAACATTCAGAGAAATGCCCCCCAAAAGAAATATCTGCCCGGTATAACTCTTCAGGAGGTGGTAAGAAGTTCTGAACATGACTTTGCTTTTCTACATGACTCTTGGCTACTCCTGAAGCCAACGCTGGATTTGACTATGAACTAAAATTTTCAATTATGTGAGGGCGGAGAGTCATGGCCACAGTGCAGACTGATTTCTTAACCCTCTGTCCTGGAAAAATAGGACTAGAAATGAAGACAGAAAGGGAAGAGGACAGGGAAATTATCTGTCCTTTAACACCTACCATATAATTTTGAGAGGAAAATGACCTTTAACTTTCTGATTTCAAAACAATAGGTATATAACCCCCAAAGGCTAATTTTGGTTATAAAAATAAAATATAAGATAATTTATACCATAGAGATATTAAATAAGAGATTTTTATTTTATATGCATTCTTTTGCATAAAAGACTTTAAGAGGAACACTCTGTGCTTTTCCTATGGTACCCAAATGAAATCAGTAACAATATTTCCACACTGATGAACTCAAGATCCAGGCATTTGATAGCATTATGAATTAGTGTTACTGTATTTCGTGATACTGTTTGTGTGCTTAAAATTTTACAAACTGAGTTATCTAGTTGGCCAAAGAGCCACACAGGGCCCTGAAAGTAGGCAAGATTCCCCATTATCACCAGCTAAGGAACATTTAGCTAAGTACTCTCTATTTTTTTCCTCTTTTGTTTTTGGGCATTCTGGCACACACAGACTTTGGCAGTGTTTGTGTGCCATACGGAAACATTGGGAAGCATTTTCGGCTGGTTTTATGGAACTTGATGCATGACTTTATTACATTTCCTGTGTCATAGAAGTATAATTTACATCAACAAAAAATAAGTCTGCCCCATAAATATGCGATTATATGTAATCAAACATAAATGAAAATTTGTAAGTATTAGACTGTAATATAGAGACGAGTTATATAGATGGGAGACATTAAGTGGTAATAATTTTGAAAAGCTTTCAAATGGGAAACATTTCAAGTTATTAAAATCAGAAAGGCAGAGCTGGAGAGATGGCGCAGTGCTTCAGAATACATACTGCTTTTTGTTGGGGACCCATGTTTGTTTTTCAATACCCATGTATAGACTCCCAACCACCTGTAATTTCAGTTCTAAAGATCTACTGTCCTCTTCAGACCCATGTAAGTACCACTCATATACATAAAATTAAAATTATAACAATAATAACTTTTTATATAAGAAAATATCCAAAGAGGATAATATACGTGATAGTGTAATTGCACATTCATAGCTGGTCAAAATTCTTAGGAAGTGTGACTAAGTCCTGGACTAAATGGATCATCTTCAGCCACACTTTCCTCTAGCACTAAGGGAACTTCAAAGAAGAGAAGTCAAAAAGAATGTAAGAGCCAAAAAGTTGTATGGAGAAATGTGAAAGGTGTTCTGGACAAGACTTGGCCATTACATATGTGAACTGAGAGCAGCTCTGTGTACCTGCTCCAGAGGATACCAGGCAAAACTGCAGGAGACATGGCGCAGATCCTTCTGAGCTCCTGCTTCTGGCTTCTGTGCTACGGGTGGTCAATGGCTGCTGAAGGAGGGAAAGTTACTTCCCTTTGTGGGTGTGGGTCCCGGTAGGTTTTCTATGCCCCTGTGGATGGTACCACACCCATGCACATGTTGACAACACTAGTTAGACTCAGTGGGTTGGTAATAAAAAATAATAGAGGTCATACATTGGGAAGGGAGAAGTGTTAGGTTCTTGGGAGACATGATGAGAGGTAGTAGAAGTGAATATGGTCAAAGGGCGTCCTGTACGTGTATGAAAATTTCAAGGACTACAACATGAAAAGGGAAGGAGCAGTAGAATGTGAGTCCATGTTAAGTCTTTGACGTTTTGAATGATTGTAAAGATGACTCAGCCATTTTTTTAACTCTAAGAAATAGCTTCACTTTACATCCTTCAGTATCTCCTGCCATAGCCCTGCACATTCGCATGAGATCAGAGTAGACATTCTTGTGTATACATTACACTAAGAGGCACGTCATGCATGACTACTCTCCAGGGCCTGCCGACAGCCCCTCTTCCCTGAAGTGGAAGTTTTTGCTTCAGGTTCATAACGAGAGTCTAAGGAGATGACTAGACTAAACAGATTGATTTTAGATGAGGCTCATAAATTCTTTTTGAGTATTTAACTCAATCTTAGGTAAGGGAATTTTCTGACTGTAGTCATATAACTTCAGGCACTCTGATCTCTTCTGGTAGCTCCTTTATTCAAAAGAGTTTGAGTTATTTCAGTGTACGAATTGTGTCTTAATCATCTTTGTTTCATGTGGGACTATATAGGCACCTTAGGCTCTATATGTAAATGGATAATAAAAATGAAATTTGTCATGGGTTCATGGAGTTTCAGTGTACATCAGAACTGTTAATTTCAGTTACATTGTTTGATACTTTATTAACCCTAACTAAAAAATCTTTGTTAAAAAAATCTTCTTCATGTTTTAAAGTTGGGCTTGTCTGGGTAGTAAGAATGTTTGTATAACTAGTATGCTCACCAGTATCACAAAAGCAAACTAAATTAATAAAACAAAACCAAAGTGGGATCTTAGGTAGAGACACTAGGGCATGGGCTGAGAAGAAAACTTGATTTATTGGTTATAGCATACTCATCCATTTGTATCGGAGAAATAAAGAACATTTTTGCTTTTACCATTTTATAATCCCACTTATTTATGTTCCACAACAGAAATGAATGAATACGCTGTAATCAATAAATTATCGGTATTCCCTATCGTTTGAAACAAGGCATTTTCAAATATCCCCCTAAATATTTCTATGCCCTGAAAATACTGTCTTAAAACAACATAAAGTATATTTACTCTGTCAGTCAAAACGTGTACACGTATGTACTGGGACCATGAGAAACCTCTCAGGCAGCTTGGTTGAACACTTATACTTAGTATGCTCTTTATAGCTGCTTACTGAGTATTCCTTTCAGATCCCAGTGAGAAACCTGTCTTTTCCGAACCAAAAGTATCAGCAACTTAGCTGTTTATATTCATAGCGCCTAACATCGAGGTCCAAAAGGCCAGGGTTGACGATGCCCCCCGCCCCCACACTTCTCATTGTACTTTCTATCTTGGCAGAAATATTTCCTGTTCCACAGACAAATATATTTGTTACTTAAAAACAAACAAACAAACAAACAAAACAAACAAAAAAACAGTTAAAGAATGATCTTGGTTGTCAACTTGACTGCATCTGGACCAATTTACAGCAAGCCTTTTAGCATATTTGTGAGGGATTTCTCTGATCAGTTTAACTATTGATTCTTTCCCCCCTGCTCTAGTGGCATTGATAATATCAAGTTTGCTGTATGAATCTAGTGAACATACTTGGGGACCTCTGAGTCTGTTCATGTGACAGGGAGCATCTTGCAATACTCTCCTTCGTGACTTCTCTATGTTCTCTAACTCTCTGCTCATCTTTGCCCCCATCCTAGGCTTTGGTTTGGCTGTCACTCTAAGCGTCCTCCTAGGCAGATCTGTCTTTACTCATATTCATTAGACTTCTTCACCATAGGCATCTCCCAGCAATATGAATGTCCAAATAAGAAAGACTTATTCCCCTAAGTCAATTCTGTTTCTCAAGGCATACTATCATCTCTGAGCCGGCTTCCGCTTAACTCAACCCCTGAACATGCATCGTTGAAATGCACCAACTTATTGCAAGTCTCTGCTAAGCTTTCCTCTCTCCTGGAAAGCCTATTCTTATTACATCTCAGCAGCTCCCCCAGCTACCTGAGCTTATCCCTCATGTAGCTCACTTTTACCTGTTTTCCTTCTTCCTCCTTCATTCAGTCACCTAATCTCTATGGACTTACTCTGTGCCCAGCACTGCTATAAACATTTCAGATGAAAAAGCACACAACACGCTTGCTTTATTGGACTTACAGTGACAGAGAGACAGACAACAGACGTATTATCAGTAAGCTGATTACATTATAAAGCGCTTAAAATTATGTTGTACCAACCTTGTTTGACTTGTCTTTTTCCCATCAAGAACTATTTAGGCTGCTCTAGTTACTAAGTGTCTAAAGTTATGCCATGGACTGAAGAAAGTTTGACTCTGGAAACTGTTTTTACCACAAAGGTTTTGTGACCTTTTCCAGTTATCATGGTTACTGATATTCTTCTCACACCAGTGTTTATACAAGTTAGCTTTAGCTTAATACTAATCATGTAAATCTCAGACTCCTTTAGAGATGTTCTCTCTTGACAGATCTAGATGGCTGAATTTCATGCAATAAGTAGCATTCTTTCTATTTCAGTTGGAGGAGTTTTAAAGAATGTATTACTTTTCATAAAATATATTATATAGAGTTATTTATAGCATTATATCTTAATATCATGATTGCAAATTGCTCCATATAATACAAAGTTAAAGTGATTCCTGGGTCTGCATATTGATCTATGCCATTGATCACACACATTGATCTTGGCTTTAGCGATAATATATGTATGCTGTGATATGCATATACAATGAATTATAGAACTTTCCTGGGTACAGGACACTTGTCATGGTCTTACCACTGTAAGCTAAATGCCCTGTTTCCTCATCTGTTCCTGGTTAGGTGGATATTTGTGTGCTTCTGTGGGATTGTGTTCTGGAAGTGGCATTGCTGGTTTCTGCAATAAATGCTGTCAGGTTATTCTCCAGAAAGGGTTAATACCTAAACTGTATGGACAACTTTTTTCCTTACTCGCTCCTAATCCTTACTACCCTTGTTTAAATTAAATGTGAATGCTATTCTTTTTTTTTTGAACTCTCCTACAATATTATATTGAATTCTATCCTAGTTACAGACACAAATGTTATTCTATTTTAGTTTCACCCATTATTTCTTGTTTTTAAAAATCATAATTTTACAGAGGTAAAAATCATAATAAATTTAATCCAGACAGGTCTTGATTATGAATATTTTATTTCACTTGTTTCCATTTTTTAAAAATCTTCTAGTCATTAGCAAAAGGACTGAGGGCGTGGTTTTCTGCTTGCTGTTTTGTTTGCCATTTTGTGAAGTTGCTGCCTGGTGATAATAAAGTCTATACAAATAATTGCTTTCCTGTATTGACTTACAAAATATGCTTCTTAAATTGGCATACTACTAAGTTATTATTTCTAAATATATTTCTTAACTGTGAGGCATCATGAATGATCACTGAGAGGCATTTCAAACAAACTGTGATAGATTTTCATATTTTAATTTTTTGGGACAGGACTCAAGAGTCAATCCAGGGCAATGTGCTGGCAATTGCTATAGCACTGAGAGCCCAGACCTTTTGTTTGAAGACAGGTTCTCAATAAGTCGTAAAGGCACACTTTGGACTGTAGCTTAGGCAAAGCTTTGCTCGCAACCGTCCTGTCTCAGCAATCTGTAGCTGCAATTCTAGGCATATACTACTAATACTCACGCAAGGTGCATCTCTGTTATCAAAAGCAAAGCCTCTTTTAGGTTAAAGTTTGCTCTTTGTGTTTTATTTCATCCCATATGCTATTGCACTGACTCTTTGGTCATTTAATATGTTTTGACCATACTTTTATCCCTGACATTTTTGCTGAAGTTTGTATTTGGTTTGTTTTTCCTATACAGTGTATGTTGGATATAAATATAATTTAAGGTGAAAAATTTGGCTACTAGTGATGGGTACAGACCTTGTATACTTAAGATCATTAATAATAATCTTGTTTTCCATTGAGTATCTAACCAATTTAGTGTATTTATTTAATCTGGGTTATTTTAATTCTTTTTTATGTTCTTTAATACATACACAGGCTGGAACATTTTTTTGTCTCTTGGTTTCAGATATATGAGGTTACATATTCTCTGGCTATTTTCCTTCTTCATCAGCTGACATCAGTGTGTCTGTAAAGTCAGTTATTTCAGTTCATGTTTACCATTTTCATGGGATTTCCACTGCACAATGAGATTAACACTGTCTCTGTTTAGTGTGTGTGTGTGTGTGTGTGTGTGTGTGTGTGCATGCGTGTGCGTGTGCATGTGTAGTCTTGTTGTGCGCATGTGTAAGCATATGCCCAAGGATGCTGCTTCTTCATCTCTCTCCACCTGTGTCTCACTGAACCTGGTGCTCACTGGTTTTGCTAGGCTGGCAGTCCAGTAAGATTTGGGAAACTGCTCCTCTCTGCGTCCTCAGTGCTGGGGTAACAGGCAGATGCTGATATGGGGCTTTTCCGTGGGTAACTGGGATCTGATCTTAGGTCCTCTTAGTTACTTGGCAAACAGTGCTAATTGAGTCGTCTCCCTGACCCCTACATTTCTATCCAGATGCCCCTTCTATTTATCAAAATTCCTGCCTCTGAAAATTTCTGTACTATTTCCATATAAGTCTTGATTTCTATTTAGCTATCTGTGTTATTTTATTGTCTTTGAAAGCTTGTTCTAACTTTTCCCATTACATATATTTGGCTATAATTTTGGGGTGTTTTCTACTTTTGAGTAAAAATATTCTCTCTCTCTCCCTCTCTCTCTACATATATATATATATATATATATATATATATATATATATTCTATCAATAAGTAATGTATTTTAAATGTGACCAAAAAGTATTTATAAACACTACATGTTTCCCATTCTCCAGGAAATTAAAGAATATTGCATTTGAGTTGTCCGGGAGAAATACAGATTGGGACAGATCACTGCTCTGTGTGATGGTTGGTGGTGAATCTGTTGGTAGCATCTTCTTTATGATTTTTGCGATTACCTAGGTGACTTGTTTGATTCAATGATTTTGAATTTGCTTGAAATAGTATTGAGGGGGTGAGTCTTCTGAACAATGACCACATAAACATAAGCTTTATAGCTGGAAACTTAAATATAGCTGAAAAATAAGTCCGGTTGTATTTAAAAAATGAATAAGGAGTTCAAAAGAGTGAAGATTAAAAAGTAAAACAGAAATAACAGAAGTGAAAAATTAAAGACAAATTGAAAGCCAAATAATTTAAATGTCAGATGGAGAATATTGAATATTCAGTATAAAAAGTATGTCTCGTGCAATCAAAACTAAGCACTATTGTCACAGAGTTGCATATACATGCTGCACGTGAGGTTAGAGATTTCATGAGTATACACATAAGCATTTATTGTAATGACTACTAACATTGTTTTAATAGTGGTGTGTATTTGATAGGAACTTAATTGAAGCTCTAGACAGTAATGCCTAGAGGTTTGTATATGTAGGTAATTTACTCTTAAAACATTACTATTAAAAATTATTTTGGTAAAGATATTAGATATCTAACTAGTTTAAATTTAGTAATTAATATACAGAAATAAAATTTGAGTTTTAATGTTTGAATTCCAATAGGTCCCTTATCTGGCCATACTTTTTCCTAAGTTACTAGTTAACTGTCATGAGCTTGCACAGTGTCTGTCCACTCGTTATCCAGAGGAGGGACAGCAGCGCACTTAGGGATCAACTTTCCACATGATTTTACATCATTCTGATGTGGTTCTCAGGCTGTCTCCTTTCCCTTCATCTGTGTTTTTATGTTTCTTCTAAAGTCTGAAAGACTAAGCAACCAATTCATTCCTTTCTTTTTCACTGAAAATTTTGACTTTCTTCCTCTGACCTACTTTTAAAGTTTTTAGTATAAATCTAATTAAAAGATGGAGTTTTTAGTGTGTTCTTAAGTGTATTTTTTGGTTCCAATTTTTTTTTTGCATTTTTATTTTAAATTACTCTTTTCCCTGTTATTGTTTCTATATCTGTAAGCACACACGCTCATGCTGTGACACACTCGTAGAGGTCAAAGGACAATCTTCAGAAGTTGTTTCTCCCCTTCCACCATGACTCCAGGGATCAGATTAAACTCAGGACCTCAGGTCCACACAGCAAGGGCTTATACTCCCTTAGAGACCCTGCTGGCTCTGGTTTTCATAATTTTATTCGTTGTTCTTGCATTCTGCTTCTAGTGAAGTTGAGTCAAGGACTTTATATTTTTGTCTCAATTTTGTTTTCCCTTTGTTTTTAATTGAGGCACAGTAGTCATATGTATGAATGGCAATCTAGTGTGTTTCATTGATATGTGTCAAAGAGCAAATCAAACAGTTTAGTGTATCCATCTCCTGGCATTACACATTTCCTTATGGTGAGAACATTATATATAATTAATATTTACATCATCAATATAAAATATATTGCGAATTCTAGTTATCTCTCAGAAGAGTAGCACACCCAGACTTTCCCTGCTGTCTAGCTGTGGCTATTCCTAGTGACCTACTTTCCCCCGTTCACTCTCCCTTTTTCTGATTTCTTTAAACCAATGTTCATTTTTACCTTGACAAAAGCAGCTCCCTTCAATGTCCACATGTATGTGGGGTTGTGTGTTTCTTGGTTTTGGTGCATGCCTTACTTCACTTAGCACCACCATCCTTTGGGTCATCCATGCTTCATCACACAACAGAAAGTCATTCTTATTAGTGGGTGGCATTCCATTGTTTGCATGTACTGCATTTCTTTCCGAATTGGTTGAACGAGGTAAATCTTCTAAATAAATTCTTTGGAACAGAGTGACAAAACAAACCAGCAAGCCCTCCTGGAGTTTGTTCTTTGTCTCTAAATCACAGCGTAATCTCCCCCACCCCTGCCCCAGAGTTCAGTGGCATGGGATTAATTATAGGGCCTCATACATACTAAACATAATTTTTACCACTGAGCCATATCCTCAACCCTTTCAAGCAGGTTCTTTTAAATAATTTAAAAGCAGACTAGTATTGCTAGTACTGTATTTCACTCAGCAGTCTTCAGGGACCCATGTTTGTGCAGAGAATCATGAGAGCATTGCCATTACTCACGTTAGTACTTCCTGAACGGGATCCATAGCCATCCTTGGAGCACCAGCACGGAGGCAAGGCCACCGAGAGTCCATTTGGCATAGCTCAAGTTTCTGGAAGCCTGTGTACCACGATGACTTCACAGTGACCAGGTAGATACTCTTCATCATGATGAAACCAATAGGTGGCAATAAGGACAGACTTTAATTCATGTGGAGAGCAAGCAAGACTGGTAGAGTAGTATTTTCTAGCCTCTTCATGTATTTAATAGCCCTGAGCCTTTGATACAAACATGTGACAGCTAGGATTTTGCAGGCAGCTATTGACTCAAGCCTCCCCAGGTTCATCCACACTGTCTTGAAATCTGAAGGACCATGATCTCCTCATGCTCATAAGACCTTCTTGTGCTCTAGTAGACATCTTAACTGCACAGGATTTTTAGCCAGTACTTTGGCCACTCATGCTTTTGAATATATATTCATCATGAGGCTGTGAACACCTCATCCTACTTCTACAGAGCACTCAAAGGGCATATGAATCTCTTGATGCAATGCCCTCCTTTGTCTAGGTCTGTTGGCCTGGACTGCCCATGATCAGGAGCCAATGAGGTAGTTATAGAAGACTGAGCCACTGTCTCTGTCAATATCACCTTTAACAACTGAGGGAGGAATCGTTTGTAGAATATTTCAAAGCTGTCACAGATTGAGACTGTGCCTTGCATCTGTGAAAGGCATAATTTTTAAACTCATACTGAACACTGTAATAGGTTCCGTGATACAAAGGCTCCTCAGGATGCTTCATAGTCTCAGTCTTAATGATGTTGGATATGTGATGAAATTTTTTTATTAGCAGCAGGCGTTTTGGCCATCCTGATTATCTCCTCACTGTGGAAGGTGGGCCGGTATATCTATTATATACATATGTGATTTCTCAATGAGTATTGATTACCTCATAGGTTGGAGACTATGAAGTGAACCAAATAAACCTTTGACCATTGAGTGTGATAGTAAAAGTATAATTAATCAAAATACACACATTAAAATGTGTGAATATAGATGCTTTATGAATTCTGCTTAAATCTTTTTATATTTCTAGGAAATCTCAAAGTATCGCTTATTAGTCTTTGTGCTCCAAGACTTATTTGCAAAGAGGCTAAGGAAGTCTAAAACAAAAAGAAAATAATTAATATTATAAAGTCTTTTCAATGTGTGAATACTCTGGGTAATACAAATACAGGAGTGGAACTCCTGTATTCTGAAGATTTGCCAGTATAATCTGTGCTGGAATGTGTGCGAGACAGATAGGAAGATGAAACAAAGCGATGTTTACTTCCATTGAAATGAGAAATGCCTTTTTATCTTATTTTTCCTACATGATCTCTTTTAATTTTAAGTATTTTTGACCAAGATAAGAGATGTGTCTCCATGTGAACGGGTTTATTATGAGTTATAACAATCCTTTCAGAGATTAGTGTCACCAGCCGAGAACAATACTGGGAAAGTGCAAGAATCCCCTATACCAACTACTCAGTTGTCACTGTTTTTTTTGCATATCCCCCATGAGATCCTTCATGTCTCCTCGAAGCAAGGATATTTGTATCACAATGGGAGGTTTTGTGTGTGTGTGTCTGTGTGTGTGTAATATTAATTCATAGTAGTTAACTTGTTTACATAGTTTAATAGGTCTACTAAGGTTTTTTATTTGGGTGACATTTAATAATCACTTCTAGGCCCCAAGGTAATGACGTTTCTATCAGGCTCGCCGAGGAAAACCACTTACTTTGAGACCGTACTCAAGGATTTCGGAGGTTGCTGCCCATCAGCTATGACCACATTTGGAGCGGAACCTTTGTTCTCCTCAGAGTGGCTTACCTAGCTCAGAAATTCAAGTCTGCTAAGGAGAAGAGTTCACTTAATCAGGATATTTTAAGACCACATAACTAAATAAACCATGCAACGCTTCCTGAACACGTACATACAGATGCCTCAGTAATTAGTTTAGGAAACTGCTGTTGAGCCTCTGCCATGGAACAAAGCAACACCAGCCAACTACACAGAACAGACAGTTCCTGCCTTCAAGATCAGGTGCTTTCAGGGAGCTTTGGCCATAGATGGTGAATGGATTTTACTTTCACAATGTTCGGATTTGTGAGGAACTTAGCTGTGTCTGTATATGAAGGACGACATGAGAGAAGCGGTCTGATAGGTATCCAAGGGTATCTCCATAGAGTCATTGCCCAGAATAAAATGAAAGGCTCTAATGGGAAACTCTTTGCGTTGAGCATCAGTAACCATTTGGTGATGTGTTTCTGAGGGACATTTATCAGGTTAGGTCTTAATCAAGTAACTTCCAATATATGGCTTTACTGATTAATAATATGGTAAATATATTCCATGTATTGGGATTTTGATTGGTAAAGAATATAATGTTTTTCTGCCTGTGTTTGAACAACATAGCACACGGAAACATCATCAAAACTGTGCAGTTGATTTATCCCAAGAAATCACAGCAGAAAACAAGATTCATTAAGTTGTAATCAGAAAGCTGTTAGGTAAGCATTGGATGAGTTGAATTTGAGATCATTGACATGAGAGATAGCCATTCACATTAGAAATGACCACATAAAATGCACATATGCACTATTCATTGGTTAACAGACTACTTGTGCAAATAGGACAACATGATGGTTAACAGAATGATAATTATCATCATTGACTTCATGCTAAGGGCAAGCAGATTCAGAAGACGGCTCTCTCTTTTCTCAGAGACAAGTCATTTCAGCCCTCAGAACCTTGGCTTCCTCATCTGCAGAATGAGGGTGACAATAATATACTCTAATAATACTGCTAGTGAGTGATATTCTATTCCATATGTGAGGCAAATAGCAAGCACCATATGGACTGAGATGGCACCATGGGTGATGGATAGTACAGCTGAGAGAGTAACAAAAGGTTGGGATGGTAAATTTTCACTGTTTTAAAGACTTTAGGCAATAAGTACATATTAACTTTGATTTTTTTTCGGATCCTGGTTTTTATAAGGTCACATCCAAATATCTGTTTAATTTCCTATTCCTTTGTTTGACTGCCGTCAGCCACTGTGTCACGGTCCTGCAGCACTGCCGTCAAAATGCGAACTTTTAACAGTTTCTTTTTCTGACTCACAGTGTTTGTTCTTGTGAATGGATCAGAACAGGAAAATGTGTTCACACAGTCCTAAAATTTTTATGATCGAGCCCTATGAGTTTCAGAAAACTTTCCAGTGTTTACTGCTAGACCCTGACTTCTCTTTATCTCCAGCTGCTTCCTTCTGGAGAGTAGTCACTCTCTAGATCACAAAAACAAGAGAACTATGCCGTGGTATTTGCTGAAGTCTTTAGAGTAGAGTGATTACCATATCTGGATTCAAGGTAAAAAAGTATGTAAAATGTTTCTAATGAATAGAGAACTGAAAAACATATGTTTTTGTTTTTGGAAATGATGTCCCACTCAGTCCGTGCTGGCTTTGAACTTGTGCCAAATCTCCTGCCTCAGTCTCCCAAGTACTGGGATTACCGATATGAGCCTCTCCATCTGCTAGATATTTTTGTGTATTAAAGTTATACATTTCCTCAAATTTCAATAGCACCATTGTCCTTGATGTGTTTTTTCTTTTTTGACCTTAGTCCTGTATGCAGTATCAAGCTGAAGTGGTTCAATATATTGTAGTGTGGTACGAAGAATGAGGGAACAGTGTGAGATATGGCAGTGACTATCAACAGGGTTCTAGTCTGACTTGTGACCACCACACACAGTTACTTGTATCACTAATTCTCATCAGTAGAGAAAAGCACTGGTATAAGTATTGGAGTTAGAGAAATAATCATTTGTACTTCAAAATTATTATGGAATATAAAATCCAAATTAAGATACTCTTCCACATATGTCTATTATATTATTTTATCTATTTTTCAGACAGCTCTTTAGGCAGCATTGATAATCAACAACTGTGATAGAATTTATGAAAGATAATTCCTATTTTAATGTGTGCTGGAACTGTGTTATATTTTAATACATAAGCAACTTAAGAAATAGAAGACAATGCAGTTTTTTCACTTTTCATTAGGAAATTAATAAAGAATCATAAAAGATAAGATCAGGCTCTTTAAAAAAATTTCTATTTTTTATTGTTTTTTGTGTGTGCTTCTGTGTTGTGAAAATCAGTAGGGGTGACCAGAGAAGACAGAAGAGGGTTCAGATTCCTTGGACTGTGAAGTTGCATGCGGTTGTGAGCCACCCAACATGGGTGCTAGAAACTGAATTCCTATTATCTGTAGGAGCAGGAAGTGCTCTTAACTGATAAAGAGTTCAGCTCCAGATATATCATCAAATTTTTAAATAGTCACATCACCAATGACTTTAATTGGCATATACCATTCAGAGGGTAGAATTATAATTATAGACAATGACATACAAAACTCAACAGGTCTGTTGGTATCTAGTAGGAATTTTGTATGATCAAATTTTGTTTGTGCAAACAGGAGACTTATATTGATTTAAGTCTCCTGTTTACACAAACATAATCTGGTTTCCCATGGTTGTCTGTCCCAACTTCACAACCCTTTAGCTATTTAGGGTTTCTCTTGACTGTGAAGAGACATCATGGCCCCAGTAACTCCCATAAACGAAAACATTTAAGTGAAATGTCAGCATACGGTTTCAGAGATTTAGTCTGTTATGGCAGGGAGCATGGTGGCTGGGGGTATGGTGATGTATAGGCAGACACTGTGCTAGCAAATTCAGCATCTTTGATACAAAAAGGCAACAGGAAGTCAACTGTCACCCTGGGCGGTATCTTGAAGGTAAATGACACCCCCAAGCCTACCTCTGCAGTGACACATTTCCTCCAACAACTCGTGCCTAGGTCAACAAAGCCACACCTCCCAGTTGTACCACTCCCTTTGGGGGACATTTTCTTTCAAACCACCACAGCTATCTAATCAGTTATTCTTTTCTAGGGCTTAAATTATAGAGATTTAAAACAATTCTCATATTGAAATTCCACTTATATTAAAAAATTCATTTGAAATGAGAGGACTAAGGATTTAAAGGACCAAAATATATCATTAAGAGGATTTGTGGATGTGAATAATGTCCTAATAATGAATTTTAGTAATCATTTTTATTCCTCAGAACTTAATTAAAGCCTATCTTCACATACTTCATCAATTTATAGCTATTTAAGAAGAGAAAACTGAAAATTTTACCTACATTTTACCATTTGTTAGAGAGGCACAAAGCTATCCATACCATTTGCGCTCCAGCCTGAACCGAGTAAGGTACTTGGAGACCAATTGCTGTTGCCTGAGGTGTTAGCTATTCAAACACAAAACATTCTGTAAGATTTTATTATAACTAGAAGCCCAAATGGCTCATTTTCCTCAGATAGCTGAGCTGATACAATAGCTGTGCAGAGTACGTGAGCTGATACTCTTTCTCGCCTTTCTCTACCCAGTGCGCCTTTCTCTTGCTTGTGTTTATCTAATTTGAATTATTAGCATGCCATAATAGTTCATAATTTTTCCCTCCCAGTCATTTACTTCTTGGGCAAGGAAAACTATCTCTTAGTACCTTTGAATACAACAGCAGGAGGTGGTATTTTGATTTTAGTAAAAGATGATCAGAAATAAAAGGGCATTTCAAACACTGGCGAGGGATATTTGCTCACACATTTTTTTTTTTTTGGTAAGTGTAAGATGTAGGAGAAAGAACTATTTGACTGATCAATGTCAGTCCCAAGTTTTGAGTTCATCAATTTTGTTCTTTTTATTTTTAATACTATTATTGCAGCACTTTATATATTGCAAAACATAATTCAGTTTTATGTGTCTGGGTTCCTAATTACTACACCGAGTTTCAAATTCAAGATCCTCCAGCTGATACTTAGAGAATCTAACCAAACCGACTTCAGTGCCGTGTGCCTAAAAGCCCCCAACTCAGAACACGCAGGATTGTGAATCTGTAGTCAGTCTGGTCTATACACTGAGAACTTATCTCAAAAGAAATGAGGAAGAAGAGAAGATCATGAAAAGGAGGAGGAAGAGAAGGAGGAGACTGAAGAAATGAGATGGGGAAGGATGTAGGAATAGAGGGAAGGAGTGGAAAGAGTGGGGGACAGAAGGAAGGAAGAAAAGGAAGATGGGAAGGGCTGTAAAAAAAAATCCTAGGCAAGTGATTTAACTCATGCTGCGTTTTCCTCATCTGCAAACAAGGGTGTTGTTGGGTTTTTTAAAAGTTAAGGCATATAAAGTCTACAGAGTCTAAGGGCATAGAAGAATCTCAAGTTAGAGTAAGATTTCGGCTTTGAAGAGTTTTTATGCTGTAGAGATCTTAGAAGACACAATTCTCAGTGTTATCAGAGTTTGTAGTGCATCGAATCCAGACAGGAGCATTTGAAGTATGATGTTTATTTAGCTGGTACGTCTGTATTTTTATTGTAAAATGTAATTACACAGCATATGTCTTAGTTTGCAATTTCATTTTGGTCACTTACGTAGACGTGACAATATTCCACGCAATTCTGTGTTTCATTACAGATTATTTAAATGGTGCCAAGATTGGGTAATTTAGTTATTCAATACCCTGTATCTGAACATTTATGTTTTCACGCATGGCTTCTTTCCTTTATTACCACAAACCATGCCTCTTTGTGGCGAAACAGCTGACTCTGACTGAGGTCTTAGGAGTTTTCTTTGTGGGAGTTTTTTTTTTTTTTTAACTCTGCACCACTGTGTTTTGGAAAGATGATAATTTGCTTAGCTAAGATGGTCCTTTTAATATCATAAAAGTGTTCTTTCTAAAAGCTAACCTTCACTTATGAACTACAACCAACTTAAAGTAAACTGAAACCGACACCATATCAAATGCAAGGAACCATGTGATATCCACCCTCTTTGTGTTACATGGAAAACCTTCCTCACTCTTTCCTTATTCCTTTTCTTTGGAAACCATTGCGGGTTCTCAGAGATCTTCTGAAACTATGATCGTCACAATGTTGACTAATGGTGCCACACAGAGGGACATTCTACTTGCTTAATTATTGCATCTCATGATTCTCATAATTATGACATGGTAGCACAGATCTATATCTAATTAAGCAAAATTGAATAAATTAGCCATTTCTATACCTACCTTATAGTATTTTAAGAATAGTCCGTGTAAGTCTGAGGAAATAGCTTAGTTGGTAGTACTTGCTTAGCATGATGAAGCCTTGCTTTTGGCCCCTAGTATCACATATGCTAGTCATGGACTTGCTTCTGTAATAATAGTGTTTGGAAGGTAGAAGCAGAAGAATCAGGAATTCAGGAAAATCCTTAGCTACATAGTGGGTTTGAATCCACCTGGGCTATGTCATACTCTGTGTCAATAAATAAATAAATGAAAGTTGCATTATATACTCATGTGTTATAAATATATATTTTATATATTAATCCAAGTTTCCCCTCCTTCCCTTCTTCTTGTTCCTTCCACCTTTCCTTCACCTCACCCACATCTGCTCCTCAGAGAGGGTAAGGCCTCCTGTGGGGAGTCAATGAATTCTGTGACATCACCATATTGAGGCAGGACCAAGGCCCTTCCTCTCCTGTCTAGGCTGAGGAAATGGGTTCTTCTTAGGAAATGGGTTCTAAAAAGCGTTTTAATAATTCCTGATATTTTCATGTGATAAACACAAGAAAGAAAAGTTCTTTTCATAAAATATAATTCCGTATTATAGTTGAACTTCTTGTCTTTCCTAAAATGGCAAAATATAATATTAAAATCCTATAATCTTTAATATTTAAATTAAAATTTAAATCTTATAATCCTAAAATATAATTTTAAAGGATAAACTATTGAAGATTTAATTTATTTTACTCGATATACTATTTCTGCAGAATAGCCCATTAAACCTTCCAATAGATCTTAAAAAGAAATTTATTTTCTGATTATGAATTGGAGAATCCTCTTCAATTTTTTTCATTGATATTGAATTTTGTTTCCTATTTTAAAATCTATTTTTCATTTTAGTTTGTTTTATCTTCTTTGGAGGAGAGTTGGATTCTATCATATTTCAGTATAAGAAGTGTTGTGCCTTTCTCTTACTTGGATCACTTCTGTATTTTATTCTTCCATTTGTGCAGTAATGTCCTTCTTTTATATCTGTTGCTTTTATTGATTGATGAATAAAGCTGTTTTGATCAATGACTTAACAGAGTAAAGCCAGGCAGGAAATCCAAATATATATGTGTGATGTGTGTGTGTGTGTGTGTGTGTGTGTGTGTAGATAGATAGATATCTATATCTATGTCTATATCTATATCTATATCTATAAATCTGTATCTATATCTATCTATCTCTCTCTCTATATATATATATATAGAGAGAGAGAGAGAGATGGCAAAGTCAGGTAGACACCCAGAATCTTAGTGGTAAGCCACAGCTTCATGACGACACACAGATGAACAGAAATGAGTTAATCTAAGATGTAAGAGTTAGCTAGGAATACACTTGACCCATTTGCCAGTCTTGTAATTAATATAGTTTTTGTATGATTTTTCAGGTCTGGGTGGCCAGGAAATGACAGCACAGTCTCCAGTTACAGTCCAGAATGAGTTGTTGTGTGGAACAGAATTGACCTTTGTCTGATTTTAGATTTGTAATTCTTTTAGTTGAGGACCTTAAGTATTTTACATTTCCATTTATTTGATTTATTTGGTCTTTCATCAAATGAAGTCTTATCCTCCACTCTCTTACCATGTATTTGGGAATTGCTACATTATACCCATTTCACCCACATGATTAACAAATTGTATACTGTAGTTCAATTCTACAAATATCTGATATTAAGTTTTTAACCGAATTGAATGGCTATACTTTTGCAAGTCTGTATACTACTTAATAAAGAGAGTGAAGCTCTCCTGAAGTTTGCATTCCAACTGAAATGTGTTCATGCCTTTATGATTGACAAGCACTTCTTTACTTATCAGAACACATTTGCATTAGAAATCTGCTTTGGTTTTTAATTATTCTTCTGGTAGTATGAAAACTCAAACAAAATATCTTCTTTAAGATTCATGGGAATTTTGAAGACATTATGTTACATTTACATACATTGTACTCAAGAAATGAAACAAAGGACAAGAATTCTAGTGAAATTTTGAAGAATAGGATTCCTAGATTTTAGCCTTCATGGCAATTTGATGTTCTTGGAAGGAAAATAACTTTATTCTGAGGAAAAAATAAGGTTCCATTTCACATACTTTTAACAGCAGAGTTTAATTCTAAATTCTAATAATCATTTGGAAATATAAGATTGATAAGTAAAAGAAAGATAGCAATAGTCTGTGGGATAAAGTAATCTTAATCGATTGCAGAGGCATATCATCCTTCTTTTTATATTTATTTATATACAGGGTAAAGATGATTTACATATGACAGATTTTTCAGAAATCTCTACCTTTCTCCATTTTATTATTTTTTTATAATTTCTAAGTTCTTTGGTACTAAAAAATTATTTTTATAGTCTTACCCTATAGCTTCTCCAGGAACATACATCCAAGCGGCTTATTTTCTTCAGTTTTTATAAAATGAATTTAGAGCGTATTTGAGATAATGTTATGAGATACTGAGAGCTAATACAGTAGGTACCCCAACAAAGTAGGTTCAGCTTTTCATGTTACATAGTTTCTTTCTGTGACACAGAATAACCACGTTATTGAATGAAAACCAGCAATAACAACAAAACCAAAACCTCTATGTATCTGTAGAGAATTCTCAGTGGTTATGAGCTGGTTTTTCTTATAGAGGATCAAAGTTTGTTCTCATGTACTCATCTTGGCCCCCCTTAGGCACCTATACTCACATGTACTTAAATCCCACCAAACACACATAACCAAAAAAAATAAGATAAATCTTTTAAGATATACAATTCTGTGCATAATTTTGAATTTAGACATTGGGATATACATTAGAGTTTTGGAAATTTTTTCTATTTATCTGTGATTTTGTGTAGTCCGGCATTCTTCTCCCTGTCAGCATCTATAAAGTCCAAAATGGGCTCTCAGAATTGCAGAGCAGCTGACAATGTCCTGAATCCAGGACAGTTCAAGTCCAGGCTCAGTTCAAGGACTCTGTTCAGGTAAATCGGATTGGTACATAAACTCAGCATTCGTCAGAAATATTGTGCAATGGGTTTCTATTTGTCAGCAAAAGTCATTGTTTCTCTTAGCTGTTCGCTGCAGCCAACTATTTCATAAGTGGAATATCTAGTTTCTGACTAACTCCAACAAGGCTGCAGGAAATCAACACTAGCCCCCACTATTCTGGCTCACATACTCCCTTCTTTTCACATAGCTGCTCCCTTAAAACTGACAAGGCTTTCCCTGCCAATTCATTTCTCTCTGACCCCAAGAGAGAGCCTTAGCAGTTTGATTCCCAAATAAACACTTCTTTCTACCTACAGTGTGGTCTAATTGTGTGGCTTCACTGTACCCTCACTTACAACATCCCTCCTCATTCACCCATTTTGACTCGAGATGCTTAGAGCCTCAACATCAGTTCTCCAACTTTCTCCAGACACCAACTGTGCATACACAACCTTCTTTGCAATACTGTCTATTTAGTTGTTAGTAACAGATCCCACATTAAGGATTCAGTTCCCTAGAATACCTATCCTAGCAGATTTATTCCTTTTGTTAGGTTGTTTGCTACAGTGTCTCATAGAACTCAAGGATATAATTTCATAATACAAAAGTATTATGAAAAAAGTTTAATCCAGGAACAAATGGAACAGATGTGCAGAGTGAAGTTTTGGCAAAGGGGTGAAGGTCTGCTCATTCCTCTCTCTATAGGGCAGCAGATTTTATAAAACACTTACCATCTCAGAATCTTTAAGCTTCAAGAATCCCTGTGCCAAGAAATAGGGATAATTGCCAAAGTATCGTAGTAATTGTATCACAGAATTTTAATGTTTGGGTTTCGTCTATTGGATCTGCTCCTTTCTGCTCTCCTGTTTGATAAGGGCTGTTATTATATATTTATTAGGCTTTAGGCTTTATTCCTTTCTGGCTTTCCAGACTTATAACCACTTTGGAGTCTGGACATGCCTTTTTATCTATTATCACCCTGGAAAGGCTTTGTGGCTATTCTGGTTGTATCAGGTCCCATATTCCTCTCTGTTAGCATTTTTCTTTCTTTCACCACACATGAATGTCTAAAACTATTAGATTTTGTTAAATGTACATATTTGAAGTAAGTATACAGATTGTATTTAACATATTTTATTGGTAGTGCCCTGGGTTGAACTCGGAGGCTCACACATGAAAAGACACACATTGCTGACTGAGCCACATTCCCAGCTATGCTATGTTTTAAATAAATTATTTAAAAGATACATTACATCATTTCTCTCCTATCCACTAACATATGAGGTTTATGAGTACTGAGGGTCAAAACATGTATAATACACTTTAAAAGTACTTTTTATCAGAGTTGGGGATTGAGCTCCAGGTCTTGTGCATGCTGAGTAATCGCTCTACTGCTGAGCTACATCTCCAGTCATCTAAGAATACTTTAATTTTTTCTGGTGAATTTGTTCACAGAAAATATATTTAAATGACACATACCCAAATAATTGCAGACTTTCTGTTTTTGTAATTGCTAACTCAGTGAACAAATCAATATTCACCTTCTTAGAAAAACCAGCATAGCAATCATTTGATTTTGTTACTACATCAGAACCAGCACTGCTCAGTCGTAATAAACACTTTAAAAAAAAGAATCAAGTTTGCATTTCTGACTTGGTCAGAAAAAAAAAGTTCTCATGAAGTCATTATCATAATGTTTGTTGGGAATTGTTCAGTAGGCTCCACAGACAATGGGTTTGAGCCAGACAATAGAGTTATTCAAAGTCATCATCTAATGCCAGATGATATTTTTTACTATTAAGTTTTGCTTAAAATGATATTCAGTGTGTTTGAAATCAGATTAGATGAAGGGAAATCATGATACAATCCTGCTGAATCTACTTCAGGGAAAGATGTTTGTTGAGGTAAAATAGCCTTTGCTTCTGAAATTCTGGTGAGTTCCAAACTCAGAAGTCCTCAGAACAGCTGGCCAGGGTCGTTGAGTGTGGGTGACTGTTACAGGGCAAACCTGTGCAGCAATATGTGATTGATTATGTATAAAAATGACTGAAGAGTCAAGACAAGCTATCCAAGTTTAATCTCTCTTAAGAGGGGACTCTGAAAACGTGAAGAGGGTTCCCGAGACAGGTCCATATATAAATTGAGACTTAAACAAATCAGAATGATAAAGCAAGCCTCAAGAATTGGATTTGTCAGGCTTGCGACTAGTAGAGTGGGAGTTAATAACAGTCTTTAATAAGAGGGGTTCTTACAAGAGAAAGACGGCTAGCTTCTTTTCCATCTTCACCAAGTACAGAATGAGAGGTGCAACTTAACAAATGTTTATTGAACATCTCCATGGAGAGTAGAACAAGAGGCTGGGAGCACAAGGGCTTCGATTAGAACTAAAGAATAATCTAGAGTGAAGATTTTAATTCCTTGAGAGGCTATGAATTTTTGTTTTGGAAAGTCTATTAATAAAATCTATTTTTTTCTTTCATAATTCCATCCATGGGCAGGAGTGTCAATATAATTTAGATATCAATGGCTTTCTTAACGCTTCTTCCAGTTCCCAGTTTTCAGCAGTCTGAAGCACATAGCTCGAGCTCTTTAGGAACCCAGTCAGCATATAAACTAATCATGATGATGACAACCCCTGGCATGATAACTGTGATAGCAGAAAGGTGGTAATGTCAGCAGGAGAGCACATATGTTCATAGTAGGACGTCATCATGCAATATAAATTCTTACATACATTCAAACATTGGATTGATTATTCAAGTGCTTAGTGATAAACCTGAATGGAAGTAAGTGAATTTGTTTGTGTGGAGAGATATAATTTAGGACTGTACCATCGTTTGCTTCTCCTTCAAAACTTCCACTCAGAAATTAAACTCCCAAAGCATATTTGTCTTAGAAACTTAACATGCATTGTTATTTTAATTATAAATGACTTTCTAATCTTTGAATGATTACAGCCGACATTTAGTCACATTTAAAAGGATGAGTGGATATCTCTTCAGTTTACCAAGCTGGAATGTTTATTATTTTCAACTAAAATTAATGCCCATAAAAATTATAGTATGTTTTCTATTTTCCCAACTGAAACCAGTCAGATTCTAAGTAATATATAACTATATTAACTTATCACATTTCAGATGAAATCCCATTAATGGTAAAAAGGACTTTACTGATTTTTAGAGACTGTCTGGCCCTTTAGTCTGCAAAGAAATGTCTGTGAAGTCTTTTCTTTGTTTAAGTTTAATATTTGTAAAAAAATTTGTAATTTATGTGTAATGTGGTTTTCTTCATTCACTGGACACCTATTATGGGTCAGGCATTGTTTAAAGTCCTGGGGAAATACAGTGTATGATATAAGGGACAACTCCTCCTGAAATGTAGGTCCATTAGAGTCTAATACAATTATTGAAAGAAGTAGACAAATATCAATTCTAGCATGTCAGATTGGTATCGCCGTCATTTACTGCATTATTCTAGTGAAGTGTGGGATTTTCTTATGCACTAGAAAAATTGCCTCTGTTAATTGTTCTTGTTCTATCCTTTCTTCCATATGGTGGGAGAATGCTGCTGCAGGGATGCAGGCAGGTGTAGGATGTTTGCTTCATTTAGGTGCTCATGGCCCACGTTTGCTTTATCAACAAGATGATTCTGCTTCTCAGCTTTCCCAGCACTGGAGGCTGCACTGGCCTACTAGGTGAGAGGCACAAGCGTTCGAGCTCAGCACTTACAAAGTACATTAAAATAATCACTAAGAAGGGACACTCATACCCAGGGCAGAGAAAGGGCAGCTCATCCAAACAGGATAGTTTTTTGGTGATGAGTCAAACCACTGATGGCTTCTCATGGGGTTGAATGTGTCACTAGTCTCTTGGTCAATTTTCTATTTTTTTTCCTGTGATAATCTCATAGAAAGACCAGTTCCAAGAATAATGATGACTGATAATGCCCTTACATTTAGAAATGATACTGTAATTTTCATCACATGTAAATGATCTGAGTCTTGCAATTTACATAATCAACTCTCTTCATTTAATTTTCAAATTTCATCTTCATGTCAGCATTTTGATCATGTCCCATAAATATACCTTTTCCTCGTAGTTCAAAAATGAATATTATTCCAACTTGTAAGACTATTTAATTGTGCTGGATTTGCAAATATGTTTATAAGGATGAGTGATAATTTTTACTAATTTACTTAGTTTGAATTTTTAACCTCTAAAAATTAACTGATATTCCTTTGTGGATAGAAATATTGGTGCCAGTATTTGTTGAAATGAATTTAGAATAGAAAATTGAGGGGCTATCCCTCAGAGAGAGAGAGAGAGAGAGAGAGAGAGAGAGAGAGAGCATTTGACTATAAAATATTAAGATTTTGTATTATTTCCATAAAAATTCTTCTAAAAATACAATAATTTTTTGAATTAAAAAATTACAGAAAATAAACTCTCTTACCAGGAAAATGAAAATATAAAAAAAGACACAGTTGTAGAGCCAAAGTGTAATTTGAAAATTAAGTTGTGCTTAGCTCCTAGAGTCCTGGCCTTCCTGTCTTTCACAAGTTTGGTGGCATTTTGGAAGGTGACATGTATATTGAATTAATAATAGAAAGATGTTGGTCAATTACTACTAGACATAATGCCTAACCTGGAGGGAGGCTGATATACCAAGTCATGGTTCACAGGTATCAGTTACAATAGCTTGTAGGTTTAGGGGTAGGACGTGGTGTTCACGTTCCCCTCTCAGGTTTGGGAATTGGTTAGGCTGAACCTTTGAAGCACTTGTCCATGTTTTCTTAGTCTCTAAGCTCATGTGTGCATCACTTCTGTTGTGTTTGAAAGGCATTCTTTACTTGGAGTTATCCACATCTCTGGCTCTTACATCCTGCTGACTCTTCTTCCCGACGCCTCCAGGGTAGTTTGATAAAGACGTCTCATTTAAGGCTGAGACTTCCAAAGACGTGCACTCTATGAACATTGTACAATTGTGGGTTTCTGTATTAATCGCTATCTATTCCAAGCAAGAAAAAGCTTCTCTGATAAAGGATGAGCAATTTATTGATCTATGGGTAGATCATTGGAAGTCAGTGTCATTAGGAGTCATTTTATTGCTATTTTTCTTTAGCAGAATAATAGTAGACTTCCCGCCAGTGCCTACTAGTCAAATTCCTAGCTACTTTAGCAGTGCCATATACGGGTTTCATCTCATGGAATAGACCTTAAATCCAATCAGAAAGGGACTGGTTACTGCTGTAAGATTTTGCTACTATTTTACCAGTGTGTCTTGCAAGCAGGTGTCTATTTCAGGTCTCAGAGCTTACAGCTGTGAGATATTAATGATTTCTTTTATCCTCTGGTAGCATGCAAAATACCCTTTGTTTTGGTTTATGTTTTTCTCTTACTTCTTTCTGTTGTTTTGATTGTGATTTTTTGCGTGTATGTTTTTGTTGGGGATTGGGGATCATCAAATTAGGTAGGGAGTCAGGTAGAGAGAAGGATCTGGGAAGAATTGGGGAAGGGAAAACTACATCTTCAAAATATATTATATGAAAAAATAATTACAAAAGGAGGATGAATCTCCTCAAGTACCACACTTCCAAATCTGTTAAAGTAATACCAATAGTAATAAAGTATGACGACAGCTTTATACTTACGTGCTTACATTTTTAATTGATTAATTTAACATTAAATGTTTGGAAAATTGGCATGACATCTATAATAAAGGGGTCCCATTGTATCAACACAAAAAAGAAATGAGGAAGAGTGTTTCTATCACCTGAAACACACGGGTAACTGTGATTCACACCATTTGCTACAATATCATTTTCAGTATATTGTATTTCATGATTAAGACAGGAATAAATCATTCTTTTTTCTTGAATATTTCTTATGTTTCACAACAGGTTCATATATACAAGTGCTCAAATAGTATTTCCTTGGGTTTCAAACATTTTCTAGTATTTCAGTGGCCAACTATGAGTTGTAATTTCTGTTTTTCCCTGTATATTTTAAAATAAAAAATAATTCTTAATGTTTTGTTTCTGTGTCCTAAATCAGTATTTTAATGCTATGAATGTTCTTCTAAGATACACTTTGGCTCCCTCTAATAGATACTATTTTTAATGCTATTTTATGTTATCGATATCTTTTACAAATAAAGCATGAAGAGCAATGGAAATGTTATTGTAAATAAGCCAAGGGAAAATGACTGGAGAGATGTTTCTAACATGAGTGATAAAAATATCACAAAGGATATAAAAAATTTCCAAAAACAATCCTCAGCTTCATCACTGGGTATTAGAAGGTTTTTTTTTTAAAAAAAAATAAATCATGTAGATCATGTAGTAATGCACATTAAAAGGGGAAAAAAGAGAATTTATGCCACATAAGAACAGTCACTATCACACAGGTATATGTTACAGCACTATCTGTAATAACAAAATGCTACAGAAAATTGCATTTCTATTATTAATAAGGTTCTTTAATGTATTAGGGAATTTTAAGCGTTATCTCAATTTTAAATGTACATTTACTGATCTTATATTCCTGTTAACTGAAAAATGTTACTGAATGTTTTTGAGTGATAGATCTCATTGTAAGGCAGCTACTCACATGACTTTCAGGACATATAAATAATTTTTAGTTACCCATCATATATCTATCACCTATATATCATCTACTACCTGTCTGTCTATTTATGTCTAACACTTATCTACCCATCTATCCGTTCATCCTTCCATCCGTCCATCTATCCGTCCGTCCGTCCATCCATCCATCCATCCATCCATCCATCCATCCATCCATCCATCCATCCATCTATATCTATTATCTATGTGTATATGCACGTGTGCATATATATGAGTGTGCTCTCTCTCTCTTTTTTGCTGTGCGTGTGTGTATTGTGTGTGTGTGTTTGCACATACGTATTTTCGAGAGCACCATGAAAACAAATAAATTACAGGAGGCTTTTATCTGGGTCACTCCTTCTACCGTTTTTTTATTGGAGATTGAACTCATCAGGCTTGGCAACAAGGACCTTAACCTTCGAAGCCATCTCTGCTGTTCTTCAGTGTAAAACTATACCGGTTCTGTTCTCAGTTCTACTCGCTACGTGCTAGTAGGAACTAGGCTGAAAATTTAAAATCATACACACAGAGAGGCAAAGACAGACAGACAGATGGGGCCATAGGGACATCCTTGAGGCAAGAATGCCAAGAATGCCCACTTTATTGTTCTCAGAGGCAGCTTATATAGGGCTCTGGCCCCGCCCCAGCTCTCCGGATCTTTCAGCTTCAGCCCCACAAGCCTGCCATCAGGGTCTTGTGTTCAGAGCAGCTACAGGCTGCTCAGAGCAGAAGAAAACAAGTTGCTTACAAGAAATTCAGGGTCTGGTGGTCCGCAGTCCCCAACACTTCCGGATGTATTGATGACTCTCTATGATAAAAAGAATGTTTTATGAGGTACTGATTACCAAAGCTGTCAAAAAACGATGGTGGAGTTTGATAGATTTTGGTCAGACAAAGTTTTATTTCACTACTTTGACGAAAAAGGAATAAGGTTGGATTTCTAGGCTACTTAGAAATCTGTTTTCCCAAAAATGAATTTCTGAGGCTGTGTTAGTCAAAAGCACCAACTTAAACATGCTGTGGAAGCTTTGGTCCTGCCATTTGATGTCACTGTAGAGAATACAGTGTTGCCTTGAGCAGCATCACCACGACCATTAGTTTCCTCTTTTGTTTTTAATGCACACAATTTTTTCCATTCTGAGATTTCATTGAATGGACACAACATTCTGAAATATAGCAAAAGATTAATGTTGTGACAGACATTTCAAAAAACTTCTTTTTCCTGGAGCATCTTTAATGAAACAGTTACTTAAAAAAATGCATTGGTTACCTGCTTTCCTTTGTCTTACAATGCTTGTAACCCCAAGCCCCCGTTTATGGCCATTGCCTCTAGAGTCATGATTTTCAGAAGACTATAGCTATCTCTGTTAGTTCTGCAATGATCTAGTCTAAGACAAATTCACAAATCAAATACTTGCTAGACTAGATAATAGAGTATATAGATTACTAAGTTTATTTATAACATTTATTAAACTGAAATCAAAATTCTGCCTCCTCTCTATTTTGTCTGAACAGAAGAAAATGTAATTTATGTTTATTAGGATAAAAGGAGGAAATAGATTTTTATTTCAGTTCAATGAAAGATCTTATTTATTCTATAAGATAGGATAGTATACATCAATAGCTAAGTTATTTGATAATGCTTCAGAAACTTTTGCTTCTATGTTTCTGACATTAAAATAAAATTATGACTATTTTGAATTTTATTCCAATTTTTACTTCTGTTTGCATACTGCCAAATATGCTAGTGTTTATGCCTAATTAACATTTTTAAAACATTGTTACACTGAACTGTTTTGCTCTGTAGTATACAGAGTTAATGGAAAATGTATTTATCCCTTTCATATTGACATATTTAGTGCTGATACTTACAATTTCAGAACTGATAATCAGTTACTATTCTGGGAAATATGAATTATTATCAATTCCAAACTTTTGAAGTAACTGTCTGGTATTTAGGAAAGAGAAACAAAAATTATACTAAGAATTTAGACTATAATATATTGCTGCAGGGGCAGTTATTAAGGGAAAGCACAGCTGACATTTTCTGATTTATGCACACAATCAGAGCTGGAGTCCAAGGGCTGTGACATAATTATCTTCATGCTAACAATTTTTGTAAATCTCTTGACAGAATTTTAGCTAATTTTAAAATGCCTTCTGAAGATTAGCACTTAAAATTGTTGGGGAAAATGGCACAATTTATTAGCAAGGGTATAATTGTAAACCTTCTAAATACGCGTTGTGAATATCGTTTAGACAGTAACTCCTGCTTCAGCAGCTGGTATATAAGACACCAGTTTATGGAATCTTGAAACAACAGAGAGTGGAATCTAATTAAAGAGGATTACATGCCAAAGAAAAATTATTAAAAACAGACTAATAGACAATTGTTATAGATTCAGAAACCCCTGCCAAATTCTCTTTTTGATATGAACTCATGTAGCTGTCAAGTAAAAGCCTTTATTCCTCCCAAACCAAAAGAATATTAGAAGGCTTTCTCTTTCATGACTTAAAAATGACTGCTTTTCTGAATTTTAACTTAACACAAGGACTTCAATGGTTCTATTAATCTTTTCCCCACATACTTAAAATGCATGTGCCTTTAAAGATAATGATGAGACTTTCTATTTTAGGGCTTTTTTTGTATGATTATCTATCTAATACTAAGAGTTCCATAACTGTGAATAGGAAAATGTTACTTTTTTAATAAACAAAAGTCAGCTATCAATTTAGTTACTGCTGATAGAGACTTATGTTTAGTTAGATTGCATGCTTGTTTGTCATATACATTTAAAATTCATGGTACATTAAAGCTTTTAAACTTTCCAACCGAACTTACTAAATTACTCCTTTCTCTTTGAATTTAGTCTCTTTGGTGTGATCCATAGGGATTTTTTTCCCAAACAGCAGACCAGGATAACTTTGAATGATAGACATCCATCATTAGTTCTTCATATAAAAATGAAATAAATGGTGCTTTTCAGTGCTAAGGAAGTCATTATGTTCATGGCTGTGAGTTTTCCTGGTGTCTAGCTTTGTGTCTTAACTGCTGTGCGTGGTGTCGCATAGGATTACATAGCTATACAAGCCAGTGTAGTTCTATAGATTTGGGCTCATTTAAAGAGACATTAAAAATTAATTGCTGAATACCAAAACTAATGTTTCCATGTCATTAATAAATGTATGAACACACACTTTGGATTCAGTACATGAGACACTTGTTTAACATTCTTATGTGAATAGCAGTACTAAAAACAAATACCATGTATGAAAACATTAACTACATAAAATTATCTGTGAGAGGAAGAAAAGCCTTAGAGTGGTAACAAAGAGCTTGTTTGTCTTTGTCCTACCTTGTCCCCGATTCTAGAGCTTTGTTTCTCTGCACAGACACCACGTATTCAAGTGAGAATTGTCAACGGCCTCCCTTCAAAACCTTACAAGAACAGGGGCCTGCTTTAAGTTTAAAGCATCAAGATGACTTCACACATCTTCCCTTTAGGTTAAGCTTCTAAGTGTGATAATGTGTCTATAGTTTTTTCTGTGCTAATAATTAATGTAATGGTAGTATTCTCTGTAAATTAGAAACTACTAATATTTTTATTCCTGTTTATTTATTTACTTATTTTAAAAACAATCTTATTTTATACAACCAATCCCAGTTCCCGCTCCCTTCTGTCCTCCCACCCCCCCTTCTCTCCACCCCGTCTAGTACTCAGAGAGGGTGAGTTCCTTTTTTTTTTATTTTTTTAACTTTCAGAAGACACAGATCAATGCAAGTGGATCAAATCCTTGGTGGTCATTTTCATGTGGCTTGCTCAAAGATGATATCAATCATACGTGATAAAATGTCAGCAAGTATATGAAACACAAAAGGTAGTAAATTTATTAATACTAACAAAGCTAATTTCCTTACCTGGTATGGTGGGAGATACATGCTTACAACCTCAGCACTGGGGAAAAAGGTCAATGACTCAAGGCCATCCTTGGGTCCACAATGAGTTTTTGGCCTGCCTGACTATGGAAAGCCTATTTGAAAAGAGCCAATTTTGTTTTTAAAAAAATAAATTAATTTATTCTTTATATTCTTGGTGTAAAGAAAATAATTTATTATATTCTTGGTTAAAAACACAGCACAGTCTTAGAGAAATAAATTCAGAACTGTACAGTAGACTTGTTCTTTGAGAATACCTCAAATACTTAGAATTAGGGGTTTTTTCTTTCAATTGAGCTGGTCCCTTTTTTATATTTATTATTAAAATTTACTTTTCAATATGCTTTTTATTTTTTGTACCAACCCCAGTTCCCACTCCTTCCCATCCTCCCATGCCCCACCTTTCCCTGCCCCATTTACTTAAACTCCTTACCAGAGGGTCTGTTAGAGCTGTGTGAAATCTCATTCATTTTCCTAATGCAATCCAGTGCTATTAATGTCTGAAATTGTAAAGTCGGGCATTTACACAGCTATGTTTAGAGACAGGATCCACTCCTTTAACATCACAGTGTCTTTGTCTTTCTGCCCAGTTATAAGCACATCTTACATCATGAGATGTTGGCCTGTAAGTTTTCACGATACGCATGAACACAAACATTTATACATGTGCATACTATGAAGGAGAGACTCATCTCATTCTTTTAAAAACATGTGGAATATTAAGGGCAGGAGGTATAGCTAAGTTGGTAGAATGCTTCCTCTTATAGGAAGCTCTGGGCTTAATCTACAGCATCTCCTCAAAAGGGCACTTTGGTGTACATCTGTAATCCTAGCACTTGTGAGCAGAAGCAATATCAGAGATTCAAAATCATTTTCAACTACAGTGATTTTATGGCCAGCATGGGCTACATCCAACCCTGTTTCAAATATATATATATTGCATACACACACACACACACACACACACACACACACACATATATATATATGGATATATTATATATCTTGTATAGTAAGTAATATATAGCATATATTATCTAGCAGTGCTTTCTTACTCAGTACATATGTCCACATACATGATCCACTTAACCCTGACAATGACAGCTTCAGTGTAAACATCACTGCTTTGATCACCTTCCTCATTTTATGAACCCATGGAGGGTTCATTCATCTTCGTGAGAATTCAGAAGTAGTTTAGTTGTGAAATTGGAACTCAGGAACAGATCCCCCATCTGTGAAGTTCAGATCTTTCCTATTCTACGATGTTATTGCATTTCATTGTGACTCACAAGATTCTCTGAGAGAGGGCCTGCATGTAAGCTGGCCACCATTAGTGAAAGAAATGACATTAGCTAAATATGATTACATCTTAATGTCCCCTGAAAGGTATTAGACTAGCTAGTTAAGACACAGTGAAGGGAAAAGCAATTATCTATTGAAATATGAATCTCTTGATGAGAGCTGGAAATTGTATCTTACTATCAGGATGCTTGTGTGGAATTTTAAGAAATCCAAATTGAATAATTATTTCTTAGAGTGTGGTGTAGAGCTTCAGGGAGGGTACCTTCAAGGCCTTCAGTTGAGTGGAACGATGTGAATGGAACATTCTTCAGGACGAGCACTTTCACATAACCAACTCATTCTAGAGAGGAACATCGTCCTTGGGAGTTCTGATTCCACCGCAATTGTATCTACTTGTATTTTCCCCCTGGATTTCCCCCATAACACAATCCATTGTATTCACTCCTTACAACACCTTACTATTTGCAATGGGAAAGCTTGAAGGGAGTCAGTTCACTTAAGCTGTCCACATATTTCACACTGAAGAACCTGACATTGCCTCTACAGGATTGTTTGCATAATTTGTGATGATTTCCTTAAGGTCCTTTTAGTACATAGTGTGTTGCGGGCTTCCAGCTTCTTGCGGTAGCTGGAATTTTCAGGATGTATTCCTATTCTTGGCAACTGATTCTTCTTCTTCCACTGGATGCGGAGGTCCGTACTTTGCACCATTTATCTTGTCAAACTGAATTGGTTTACTTCGGTGACTGCTTCAGTAAAAACACTAAACTAACACATGATTGATTGGTGAATCCTGCTGATCATTTCTGGCCTAAGAGCCAAGGTGCCCTTCTGCTGTCTTCTTTCTCTCCCTTCCTCTCATTTCTTCTACTTTATTTCTCTTGTTAATTTCTCTTCCCCTTATTATTTCTTTATACCTTCCCCTTAGCTTTTCCTCCCTTCTCTCCTTTCTTCCCCCACTTTTACTTTAATTTCTTTCTTGGTTTATACGGCATGGAGTCTCAATCTATAGCCCAGTTTGACCTAGAACTTGTTATGTAAACCATTCTTGTGGAGCTTGCAATGTAGCTGGCCTGGAACTCATGATCCTCCTGCCTTAGCTTCTCTATTTGGGGATTGTAAAAGTGAGCATCATGCCTGACTCACCATATATTGTGTGTCCAATAATAAGAAAGAGAACCTAGGAAGCTAATTTCAGTAATTAGTCTAGGATTGTCTCCAGTAGGCAACAGTGTTGAACTTTCGACTAGAGCCAGGTTTGACTTAGCTTATTTCCGTCTTTGATCTTGTTGTGAAAGACTGTTAATCAATGCAAAGGCACATGATTAATTTACCTGTTGTCTCTTTTCGCTCTAATATGGGAACAAGTCAGAATCTTTCATATTTATGTTTATTGCTCTCTACCTGGTACATTTGCTGACTTTTTTTCCCTCAACTGTAGGCTATTGAACCTTTTGCTTTTAGTTTCTTAGTCATCTGGGACCTGAGTTCTTCTGGCTATGCCATTAACTGCCTATGGCCTTTCATTTATTAAAATTACTTTCTTAATTTATTAAATTTAGATTAGTCAGTATATAAATTTTAGTGCTGCCATTTTTGATTATCCAATAAAACATACAGACCCATAAAATTAAGTCTTAATAAAAATAGCAGTGTCTTTTTTTTTTAAACAAGCACCTCGCTTTCCTTGCTTTACTTCACCGTAACTCCATCCAGAATGTGAATGAATGAGTAGACAGTAGACATGTTTGACTTGATTTTATTTTTTGGCACAGATCAGACAAGGGTGACTTATTTAGTGATCCTATTTAAATATCTAGTGCCAGGACATTGTGAATATTATTTTCTCTAGTGTCAATATTGGTATTCTACATATTAGTTTTATTATATTTTATTTAGTCGTTAACACAGATGAATTATAAAACACCACAAAATCTACCATACTTGAAACTCTAGACCTTCCTTCAACCCATGGGGATTCGTTTGGCAAGAAGCCACAGAAACAGGGTTTTGATGCTTAGTTTCCTGTTTCTCCTTTAATTGCTGCCAAAATCTGAGCACTTGGGAATTTAATTGCTCATTATATTTGTCACGGTGGTGTCACAGACCCAAATAAAGACTGTTGCATGCAAAATATTTGTGGATATTAATTTGCCCTAAACATGTGTATGTTGAATTCCTTGTTTCTCCACACTGTTAGGTATATAGCACACACAGACAGAAGTGCCCTGCTTGACATTCCTAGCCAACTATTATTTGTTCTTCCAGAATCTGCATTCTGGTAATTTCCAGAGGTTCCAGGAACTTTCTTACTCTGCATAGTCAGCTGCCTATAATCTGTCTTGTGCTTGATTGACACTGCTTTCTGAAATTACCCTGCATTAACATAACAGACAGTTTCTTTAAAGCTATTTGCCATGTACAAACAAGCTTTTAATTTTTCTTTGCTCTATACCCATGTGAGCAGAGCTGAGGAAGGACTTTGGTAGGAGGCTATTGGCTCACTTTTTATGTAGTAATTAATCCTTGATGTCAGGGAGGTGATAATGATGGAGAGTGTGACAGGGAACCTATGTGCATCTGACCAATTGGAATTTTGATGCTTAAATTTATGCAGAAGATAAACAGATGAGGGTGTTGCTTGCTTGAGCTGTGTGTTACATTTGGTGAGAACCTAATACTGTTAGAAATAGAATTCAAGCTCTGTGGACTTTGATTCTCTTTTATATTCATGAAACATAATAATCTTGGATTTGTTTTTTATTTCTGGATGTGGAAATATTTTGGCTAAGGTATATTATTGAAATACCTATAGCCTTACTTATTTTCTCTGTGTTTTCTTGAGCATAATAAACCTCAATCATGCTTAGAAGTAGGAAACATGGGACATTATTTCTTTTTCTGTGAGTCAACCTAATACTAAGTGAGGCTCCCGTTTTATCTCATGATAGAGGATGCAGTTCTGAACCCTCTCCAGATAAAGTCCATACTAAAAATTGAAGACTGTCTTCTTTAAAATGCTGAATTGTCTTCAGAGACTCTGGAATGCTCTCTTTCAGCTAACAGAAGGATGGCACAATGGTTTCTTGAGCTATAGAGTATCTAAGGGAGATTGCTTCCAGATCTTTTGTTTCTCTGTCCTTTTTTTAATCTTTGAATCTAAGAAATATTTTCATCTCCTGTCTCAGTGGGAAAAATAAACAGTCAAGAAATCTGTGTATTCATGATGAATCTGAAAATAATTACAATTCCGTTATTTTGTGTCTTCTTTTATAAGCTGTACCCCCTACTATGGTGGACACAAGATAAAATTTAAAGTATACTGAAATGACAAAGAGGATGAAGGTATGGAGGATTATAGGGGAACTGGCAACATCAGGGAGAAAGCAGGGGAGGAAGGGAGGAGAGAAGAAGGAGATAAAAGCTTTATTTTTTTGTGTGGTATATGTGCGTGTTCATGTTTGCATGTGTGTACAGCAGAGCCTGTATGCAAATGTATATAGACGTAGGAGTTCTCTGTCAGTTTCTTGCTCCATCCCTCTGTAGCTTTTCTTTAGCCAGGGTCTCTCGTTGAACCTGGATCTCATGGTTTCAGCTAGGCTGAGTAGCCAATAAGCTTCAGGGATCCTCCTGTCTCCCTTCCTTCTGAAGGCTAGGATGACAGGCATGTGCTATGATTCCCAGCTTCTTTACTCCAGCGCTAGGGACACAATTCAAAGCTATGTACTTCGGTGGGTACTTTACCTACTAATGGATTAGCCCAGCCCTACTACACTTTTGTCGTCGTGGTCTCAATCCATGACATAGTGTTAAAAATTGAGACAAATTCTGTGATTTTTATGGCAGCAACATGTAGAGTCCCAACCATCTGTATAATTTTAAACTTATATATCCCAAACAGTAAAATTTCCTCAAGGATTCTGTTGTTGCTGTTGTTTTTTTTTTTTTAAGTTGTCTGATGATATTAACATAAACTGATTTCAATTAGTGATCTTAGTGGCTTGCATTTCCAAAAGAACATGCATTGTGAGAAGTAATGAAAATTAAGCATTATTTCTTGCTTATTTCATATTACTATACAGTTTTCCCCAAAGCACTTCTAACATGGTTACTTGATGACACAGGCTGGGTGTGGTCCTCCTACTCTTTCTGAAGTTCAAGCCAGTGTGTATAATTTAGTGACAGACAGCTTCCAATCTTCGCTCTTCTTTATGGTATTTTGTTTCTGGCAATATTGCTCAGGTGTAGGGAATAACATTAAATGGCTAAACTACGATCTTCAAAATCCTCTCTTAATTACAGTACTGCAATTACCATGCCTTGCCAATGCTATTAAAAATTAAACCACATGTTTCCTGCAGCACCGCTGGTTTTAAAGACAATAGGTAAATGGAAGATGATTGTTTTAAAATAAAGAGCTTCAGGTATGGTGCTGTGTAATTTTACTAATTCCCTTTGGAAAATGCAAAGTCGCCAAGGCTTGCTTACCAGAAAAATAATCAACCGAACAAAAGCACCGTGAGACACACAGATTGATTTTTGTTAAATTACAGACAAATAGATGTCACCAAGAGATATATGTGCATGAAAATTTTTGAAAAAAGTATTCATGGCCATTAAACAGAAGTATTTGTTTCCATGTCTGGTCGAGAAGCTGTCTCCAAGAAGGCATTTATTTAATAAGAGAAGGCTTCATAGCAAGAGTCGGTCATTTAAAGTTTGAAAAGAAAATAAGACCTAAGACTTAGCAGTGATTCACCTAAATAGTTAGCTGTAGTAATCTAATTCCAAAGAAAAGAAATGTTAAAAATAACATGACCAAAGAGGACATTAACAGTGCTTTCCATTAATTTTTGAATTAGGCAACAAAATATAGATTTAGAATCAGACACCCTGAATTTTCCATCTGCATGCCACCTCTGATGATAGTGGTCACACACTTTGAATGGATTTTAGATGAAAGTAGTAATTTGAGTTAAATTGCAAATTTGTTTGAATGAATAATCACAGTGACCCTTCTTTATTTCTTTCTTAAGACTTTTTAATCCTTTAATCATTTATGCACATCAATTTCTTCCCTGTTTTTATAGAGATATTAGAACAAAAGCAAAAAAATAGAAATTAGCCAAATAAATAATCACACCTAAATGCAGTAGAATACTATGAACACTTAAGGGGAATTCTAATTATCAAAATAATCATTTATGGTGCTTTCTTCACATTTTTCTGAGTCGGCTGGAAGTGTAACCAATGATATACTCTACACAATCTCTCCAGAGCTCTTGTTTTCATCCTAAGAAAAGGGCAGCAATACTTTGTAACCACACTCGATACAGCCGTGGTAAACAACAGTGGTGTGGGCAATGGAGAAAGCTTAGATGGCCGCTGACTAGTTCTATGTCAACCTGATACACAAACTAGATTTAACCAAAGGGAGGGAACCTCGACTGAGAATATGCCTCTATAATATTCAGGTATAGATCATGTTTTAAATTAGTGATTGATGGAGTAGCCCAGCCCATTGTGGGTGGAGCCATCCCTGGGGTGGTTGTCCTGAGTTCTATAAGAAAACAGACTGAGCAAGCAATGGGGAGCAAGCCTGTCACCAGTGCTCCATCCCAAGGCCGCTGCATAAGCTCCTACCTCTAGGTTCCTGCCCTGCTTGAGTTCCTGCCCTCACTGCTTTTGATGATGAACTGTTAAGCAGAACTGTGACTGAAATAAACCTTTTCCTTCTCAAGTTGCTTTTGGTTATGGTGTTTTGTTATAGCAGTAGTACCCCTGACTAAGACACTTATTTTCCATAATCATAATATTTAATTTTAAAACATCTCCCTAAAAACTGCTATATGTTTTCATAGAAGCATTGGCTTTTTTAAAAATCCATGTAAGTAACATTGTGATAAGTATGTTTAATTGCTCAAATTTAAAGTCCTTTATCTAACTATTTGTTTAATGTTGAAAATTTAGTCTCTACCACAGAATTCTCACTCCCATGAGAACGACGCTTGAACCTCTGTAGAATCTGATTCTTCTAAAAACTGATTACTTTTTGTAAAACTTTCAGAAATGTCATTTTATGCTATAGTATAAATATATAATTACTCGAAATGTATATATATACATTTAATATATGTGTATAAATATGAAATTATTTAATTGCTCACTTTTGAAATTATATCCAGCCCTATAAATGTTGTCTTTGAGTACTCACCACTTCTGGGTGAGGGACAGCATTTCTCTAATCCCAGACCTTAGGAGGGAGATGTAGGCGGATCAGAACTTCACAGTCATTCTTTATTGTGTCACAGTTTTGATACCCACTTGGATTGTTGGAAACTGCCCCCAAACAAACCAACACAAAACTCCAAACAAAAAAACAACAAACACTAAAGAAAACATTCCTTCTCCAGGTAAAATATCTATAATTAATTTACTACAGAGTCAATCATTTGTAAGACTCAGATTTGGTCCCAGGAATGGATCCTTCACCTCAAAAACTCCTAAGCAACAACCTAAGCAATAAAAAACAAAGCCAAAGCATACAGCTCTGCTAAATTGTAGCAAATATTCACTGTCAGATATTCTGAATCACTTTAAACTCCTGAAATTTAAGTCCATTTGGACAGGATTGAATTATGATTCTTATCCAGAATTAAAACTCTTATGAACTTACTCATTTGAAGGAATGTCTTTTAAATTCAAGCTTATATTTTTTAGGTAATATCCCAAGCCACATACATTTTGTGTATTAATGAAGTAACATGATGTTTTGGTATGTGTATGTATTATATCATGCTTAAGTTCAGATAAGCAAATCTTTCCTTCCAGCTCTCTTGAAACCTTTTGGTTTTTATAATTTCATAAAGAAACTTAAGTGAACTTCCAGGAAGTTAATTGATCAGTGCAGAGAAGACACTATTAGCCCTCCTTGGGCCAGATAGCTTCAATGCGTAGATTAGCTGGTCTATTTTAAAAATAACAGTTTTGCTAAGATAAGTCACACATACCATATAGTTCACCTCTTGAAAGTGTAATTTCATAATTTGTAGTCTATTCACAAGTGGCATCTTAATTACCACAAATTCCAGGACATTTCTTCTCATTTCCAAGAAATCAAATTCCCATTAGCAGCACCCCACCTCGTACTTTCTACAGCCCGTGGCAACTGCTAATCTGCTTTCTATTGATTTGCCCAGACTAGGTATTTTATAAATGGAATTATAAATTGCTATCATTTATATACAACTTCTTTTCCCACTTAGCATAATGTTTTATGGCTCATCCCCAGCAGACAATGTGTGTGACTTTCCTCTTTGCAGACAGCAATAGTCTGTGGTATGGGAATACCACACTGACCCTCCATTTGTTGTTTTACTGACTTTGGGGTTGTTTCTGCTTAGTGTCGGTTATTGATAGTGCTGATGTAAAAATCTAATGTACACTGTGTATGACAACATGTTTTTTTTTTCTCACATAGACTTGTCAGGTTCATCTGCTAACATTCAACACCAGCAGCAATTGTTTGTGAATGTGGCATAATCTCCACATTCATGTGGCCAGCATGTGACAGAGTGAAAATGTAGCTCAATGATATTATTACCCTTTTCCCTGAGTTTAGTGATCCATGATCCCTCTGAAGAATAATTATGTGGACGTTTTTGCATTTTCATTGCCCATTTGTATTTTCTATGGAAAGCTTTCTACTGAGAAGTGTTTGTTCATTTAAAAATACAGGGGAAGCAGAAGTTGTTTTATTGAGTTGAGTTTTTTTATATATTCTAGAGACAACTCTTTTATCAAATACCATATCTGGGTGGTTTTTTTCCCTTTGGATCTATGAAAACTAGAGTTTAAATTCAAAATCAGAAACATATCTCCCTTTGAATGTTAGCTCTTGTCCAGGTCTGTGATCATTATGAGTTGGTTTTGAATTGAGTGTGAGTTACGAGTCTTACTTCCTGCTCACGTGTCTCTTCTGCAAAATCCATCCTGACTCACGTAGAATTTTTTTGGTTCACTTTTCAATACTGAATGGACCATAAGTGTTACTGTCAATTTGCACTCTCACTTCTGTGCTTTAATATGTATGTTTGTAAGCTTGTGCCACAAGTACACAATCTGTATTCATGGTAAAACGTTTGGGAATTGGAAGTCTAATTCTGGCTAACTGCATTCTGTTTCCCTTGTATGTTTTTGATATCTAACCTCTGGCATCAGGTGAACTTTGGGAAGTGTTTCTCAAATTCTGAAAAAAAATCAAGTGGAATTTTTCTATTAATAGATGGGGTTATTGACACAATCACAGAATAGTACTACCTTAGCGAAAGGAAGTCTCCCAGTTCATTGCACTGGAATGTTTTTCCATTAATTTTTTTTTTAAAAAAATATGTGATTCTTCATAGATTTTAGTTATTTTTTCAACTTATTCGTAAACATTTCATTCTTTTTAATGTGCCTCCAAATGAAAGTATCAATTTTTAGATTATTCATTATAGCCTGGCAAATCTTTGAACTTGATACAAACATGGTAAGTCATAGATTAGATTGCATTTTAAACTTGACACTCCCGAAAGAGGGAATCACCTTCTGTGAGAAATTTCCCTCATTGGCTTGGCCTATGGGCATGTTTATAGCGCATTTTCTTAATAGGTAATGGACGTAGAGGGCCTTCCTACTGTGGGTGGTACCATCCGTCAGCAACTGGGTTTGAGCTGTATGAGTAATGTAGCTAATAGTGCCTGTGAGGTAAGCTTAGAAGCAGCTTTCCACATGGCCCCTACTTCAGTTTCATCCTGATGTTCCTGCCTTGATCTCCTGCCCTGACTTTCTTTGTTTGATGGATTGCTACCTGAGACTTGTAAACCAAAGTATAAGAGGACATCTTTGAGTGCATTTGGATCTGTGGTATTTGAGGTGCTTCTACGTTACTTGATATAGTTGTAGCCATTTATTCTCAGTGCCACGCAGCTTCCTAGGGTATGAAAGTATTACATCCACGTACTTTATCTTAATATGAAACATTTTCACTTCTGCTTTTGGGAATATGCAACAATGTTTACATTAATATTTTCCCACAGGACTTTGGATGAATACATTATACTTTATTTTCGGGTATAAAACAACAGGGGCAGGGAAGCAAATGGGTGACTGCTGAAGCTACAGCCCTTATCTACCAAAATGACTGTAACAGTCTACAGGTCTATGGTTAGTGCAGTGCTTTTTAAACTAGAACAACAACCCTGTATGGTCTACTTTTACATTTTGCACATATCCAAGTACATAGTCGTGCTTAGTTATAGCTCCAATTTTCATTTTACTGTTGAATAATCACGTAAGACTTGACTTTTGTTAGACTATTTGACTTTTCTTCCTGAAAGATTATGTAATTCTTTTGTTCTTATTTAGTGATTGTCCTATCTTAATTTGTAGGAATAATTTATTTATTATAGTGTAAATATATAATAAAGATGTTTGGTACTGGCACAATTATGGAAAATTGATCAATTGATCAGAATACAATTGAGAAATAGATTCTGTAGGCACTGAAGTTTAATTATGGGAAAATGACTCCAAATGACAAATGGTATTTAAGGGAAATAGTACTTCATTGATTATCTATATGATGTGATTTTCAGTATTAAAGCATATAAATATCATTTTTACAGGCATGTTTCACTAAAAGATGAGGTACACAATAGCAAATCTTCCTGATTAATACTAAAGGAAGCTTTCCTGACTTTGAAGAACATTTCAAGTAAATGGGCAAAAAAACCACCAACTGTATATTAGAAAAAAATAATATACTCAACATCATTAAATCTATTATTTTTCTTTGTGAGAAAAATGTGAAAAATATGCCAATCAAGATCATAAAACTATTTCCAATGCATGTGCCCAACAAATGATTTTAGATCAGTTCAAAGAATTCAGAATTTAAGCTATTTTGGAAAATTTCAAGATTCGCATTATAAAATAATTTGGTTATTCATTAAAATGAGTTTTTCCTTAATTTGATCTAGTTAAACTGAAGAACTAACAGTGAGCATGATGAATTGGATACCAGTGGGTTGGAAATTAATTAACTCTTGTATAGTGGAAATCAATAATCTAAGTTTCAGACTTCTGAAATCCAGCATGCTTATTTATAGCTTGGGAATAGAAATGATACATTAATAATTAAATTTTATTATTTAACTATTCTGTTTCTAAAATTGAAAATAAAGGACAAAATCAAACAAAACCAAAAAAAGGAATCCCCAAACTTCTTTTTGTTGCCTTAAATGTCTACAGAACACCAATGTGTGAAAAGATTAAAGTAAATACCCATTGAGTCTAACAGATATGTTTACATTCCTAAAACTTAGTATGTTATATACAATTGCTTGTGGAAAATATACCACTATATTTATGATTGCAACAAAAACTTAAATTTACTTTTAGAAAAGCCAGTGTACTAGTACTGTGTATTTACTACTTAGTAGAAACAGTTACCAAGTTTTAATAACCTGTGGTGTGGGTTCTTGATTTAGTATCCCTCAAATACTTGATATCACAGCAACCAGGCGGATTATTTTCAGTACACACTACCTACGGTTGAAATGGATCATCATCATATACATGTACCTATGTTATTTTGAACTTATTTACTGATTTTTCTCTTTTGAATTTGCATGGGCTTTAATTACTTGGAGATTATGTTAGGAAACTAATTGCTATCCTGATCCCAGGCAGTTTGGTTAGTTTTGTGTGACACTCATTTTTTTTAACACCTATTTTGAAAAAAAAAAATATGATGAGAAGATCTCTCCCGCAGCTGCATCATAAGACTCGTGAGTTCATGGCTGTTGGATTTCACTGTCGATTTTAATGAATCCTACCCAATTAAAGCCTTGTGCCTATTTTTCATGAGTCTATGATCAATACAATCGATGACATTTATATAACTGCATAGATGTAATTTTTCTGGGGGTATGGAAGATGAAGTCCGTGTTTTACTGTGTTGCAGAGCTGTGAGAAGCTGGAGAATAATTTTGATGACATCAAGCACACGACGCTTGGTGAACGAGGAGCTCTCCGAGAAGCAATGAGGTAAGTCTGGGTCACCATGGCAACAGTCACAGATGTGGTGAAGAAAAAGTCATTCTTCATTATTGGGGGAACAAATGAGTTCATCGCCACCATTCAGCTCTGTTCTCCAAGGTATTAATTTGTCAGTGGAGAGACTTCCCTTGAGGCTGTACTTTGGTTTTGAAGCTGCATAAATGTTAAGCCTCAGTGCACAGTAAAAAATGTAAATGTTTAATTTGTTACTTAAAATGCTTACGGGGTGTCTTGTTTTATATTTATACTAAATTGTGCAATTGAATGAAAATATTGTTCATCTAAATTCTGTCTGTGAGTAGAAAATAAACACTGTGTGAAGGTAGCTAAGCTGAGTACCATTTCCTAATTAATATTTAACTTGATAAGCTATACTTAAAATTTTCATTTTTCATTATATTTTACAAGATTAAAAATTATTTTTAAAATGAATTACATTTTCTCAATATTTCAAAGCACAGAACCATTTTCTTTGGGTGGAAAGACCTATAAGTAGCCTGATTTTTTCCACTTAACATTACTATTTTAATTTTCTCAAAAATCAACCAGCCTTGCTATCTTGTTTTCAGTGACTTTTAGCAAAGCATCCTTTGAATTCATGTGGTTAGATTCAAGGAAATATTTAAATAGATACCAACAATTTCTGAGCAATAAGTTTATCGTCCTTGGAAGAGGACAGTCACAAACAGCACCATCCCTGAAAGTTCCCAGTGTGAAGCTCACAGTGGCCCAATCTGCGTTTGTGCAAAGAAATGGTGTACTTTCCTTTGTTTTCCTCGGGAAGCAATGTGACGTAAAAAGTTATCTTAATGCTTATTTATGTTAAATGGTTTTCAGGTATAGAAAGTTAAAATATGACAACCAGGAAATCTAGCAGACTGGCTGGTGGCTTAAACACAATTTTGTTATTGCTGTCACACAGCTACCATATACTTTAGTTTAGAAGCCTCTCTCATTTAGCAGCCTCCCTTTTACCATGCAAGCAGCAGGAGAAAGTAATTAAATTTAATAGAAGCTGCCCTCATTTTGAAGCCACTTCTATTTAAAACCACAGGGGGAGGTAATTAAATTTAATGGAAACAGTAGCTTCTACACAAAGATACATGGTACTTCTGTATAGATGATTATGATGTCACAAATAGGGGAATAATATATTACTAGTGTGCAGGAGAAATTACCAGCCAGAGCAAGGGAACCTATTTTATTGTTAATGTCTTTGCTAATAAAAAAGATGGAAAAATAAAACTGAGTACGCAGTAGAGAATTTGTGTCTGTATAAAATGCAGTGGCAGTCTAGCAAAGTTTAAGTTACTGAAAATAATTATAAATTAAAAATGAGGTATAAAATATGCTGTAGGAAAGTCTAGGGCAGAAATTATGAATGAACTCCTGTTTTTAAACATGTATTTTATTCTTTATTGAAAACTACCACACTGTTATAAATTGAACATGTCATTTATGTAGCGCTTAGATTATACTATTGAATATGTGAATTGTGCATACTAATACCTATTTAGAAACCATTTTTTTGTAATTTAATTTCTATTCATCTTGAAATAAATACATAGACAAACAGGAAGACAAAGAGGATGCCAGCTCCCATGCTTTTGAATAAAAGAACTAAAGACTAAAAACACAGAGAGAATTGAAAAGGCTATGTGAATGGATGTGGATGTGAACGAGGGAAACACAATGAACGGAGAGACTTGTGAGCTGTGCATGGGATCTGTCCTCAAGAAAAAAACAAGTTGAACTGTAGGAGAACAGCAGATAAAAATTATAAAATTTTGCCAGTTTATTTTAAAGTAAATAATATTTAGAACATACTGAGAAGGATTGCTTTTGGAGAAGAAGTAGGAATGAATGGATAGGGGTGGGGAAACAGCATTAATTACCTAGGTGGAGTGACCTCTGACCACCCATGCAATGAGTAGGGCAACAGCCCAGATAATTTAATTCAGAATTTAATCACATGGTGGTGAAATGCACTTGTTTACTTAGGCTGAATATTTTATGTGTCCACATACACAGTGCACATATGAATGAATGTCTGGACTCTCCAAATGCAGTGAAATAGTTTAGCAGCCAGTAGCATTAGACGATGTAGTATATCACTCATAGGCACCTTCTGCTTTTTAATAATCAATAACTTAGTCTTTTGCAAGAAAAAAAAAACCACCTAGACAGAAGAGATCTCAATGGGATTCATGAACTTTCAAGGAGAAAAATGCATTTCTCTCTCATCTGTGATCAGTTCTTCATATGAAGGGTGGCTGGATGAATGCCTGGCTTAGACAGGTGAAGAGGAGTGTTAGATGCTCTATGGAGTGAAGAACAGGATGCTGGAACATGAAGGTGTGCTTTGAAAACGGCAAGACACTGATGGAAAGCAAGCTTTTGTGCTCATGTGAATAAATTATTTTTTATCACAAATGTGCATGCAGATGGACTTCTTTTTGATCAATACTAGGTCTCTTCTATGTCATGAATTCCTAAGTACAAATAGAGCAGTCAGAGTTTCACTGAGTTCGAGGACCTCAGAGCAGGTTTGGGGCATTGGGGAACAGGTAGAAAACAGCTTATAAGAGCCTGTGCTAGCCAAGGGACTGACATCAGGAGGCCCACTGAAAAGATTTTTTTGGTAGCATGTGGTACAGGTCAACTTGAGATAGAATCTAGTGTTCTGTGAAAATAATTTAAATTATTTCAAGGAATCTTTCTAAGGATTTTAAGGATATTTTTTGATGTTTTAGTTTTTATTGAGCTGTACATTTTTCTCTCGTCCCCTCCCTGCCTAATTCCTCCCCTTCAACCTCTTTCAAGGTCCCCACGCTTCCAATTTACTCAGGAGATCTTGTCTTTTTCTACTACCCATGTAGATTAAATCCATGTATGTCTCTCTTAGAGTTCTCATTGTTGTCTTGGTTCTCTGGGATTGTGATTTGTGGGTTGATTTTCTTTGCTTTATGTTTAAAAACCACTTATGAGTTTATGATACAAATAAAAGCTTTGGAATTTTAATATCGCCAGTCAGTAGCTCTCATTGACAAGAATCCCTTTAAAGATATAGTGAAGTTATAGAGATAAAGTACCCAAATTATTCAGAACACGTTGAACCTATTAATAAGTGATATCAACTTTTGCTGTTTGAAAGGGGAAATTACTTTATATTCTTATCTCAAATGACCAAAGAAAACTTCTTAAAGAGTTAAATAAAATAAAAATTAAAGGGCCAGATTCCAATGTGTTGTAAAGTGACCATACTTCTGAGGCTTGATGAGTAAAGATAAACTAAATATCATTGGAAATAATCACAAAGCTTTGATCACATTAAAACTTATACATTGGAAAATATTAGCATTATTTAAAGACTTCACTTCACTGTATTGCCACCTGTACAACAGATCAGAAAACGAACTTGGTCCGTCACTAGAAAATAGTGATTGAGGTGCTCCAAAATGTTCAAACAATGTTTTGATCTGGCAGACAAATATATAAGGTTTAAAAGTTTGTAAAATTTTTTGCAAATGGCTATTACTTTAGTTCAGTGAGAAGAGCAATTCTGAGTGCTAAGATAGCCATTCTCACTTTCTCAGAGCCCATGAAAAATGGAAATTACTAATACCTTGAGGAATGAAGTGTCAATAAACACTAAGAGCCTTAAAATAAACATGCCCTATCATATTAATTTACCATCTATAAATGCATCGTGCATAAGCCATAGAAATTATGGAAAATATGAAGATTTTTTTAAATAATAGACTATATTGATCCAATTGAATAAGATTCAATTGTAACATCAACCATAATATCAGTTTGATCTTACCTTTCTGTAGAGTAAGTTTGAACATTTCAGAGACTTGATGTGAGGCGTAACAATAAGAGAAAGGAATAATTTTTAACCAAATGTCACAATGTGTGTATTTATTTTTCTTTTAATAGCATGAGGTAACTTTAAAATAATTTGCTTCTGTCATATATGTTTGTGGGGGAAATTTCACTATAGTCTTCATACATAAAATAGCAAAAAGGATGACTTATGTACTCATGTATCGCCCATCCTCTTGCTCCTTTTTTGTGGAGACCTTCTACAAAGTTTGTGAAAATGATTATATTGAAGATATGTATCTAAGCACAGGGGAAAAAGCCACCTTTTCCAGGTCAAGTCTCTGGTCCACTGTATGATAATGAATTTAGCAGTAACTTCTTGCCTCCCTTTCAGACTATTTTCTGCTTAGCTCAGCTGATTGTACTCTGTCACCACTTCAAGGTGATTTGATTTCTGCACTTTAATATTTGGTGCTTGTCTTGGACCGTGTAATGAAGGGTGAGGATAAGGGGGGGAGAGAGGTTCTTTCATACATGTGTCTACTCAGAGTCCCAGAGGCAGAAATGAACAATGAATATAGGTGGTTGGCCCATAGAAATGATACGAACTGAATAACCTGGGAAGGTTAGAAATTGATTCTGTAAAAGAATGTGATATAGAACGTAATATTTTTCATTGAGAAAGACAAAAAGGTAAAATGTTTTGGCAGTCATTATAAGGAACTTAATGACTGTGTAGAAATGCAAACTGGTTGGACTGAAGGACCTAGCTCTACGAGACCAGTATTGGAGAACCAAAGTGTTCAGATTCAAGCTAGTACTGTGTTAAGAGGAGCTGGCTGTTGAGTGAGGGTTGTTGCTTCTAGGTCTTTATCATAGAGTGGAGCTGCCAGCACCTCAGGAACTGAGTCTTCTCCTCTTTGCTTGTCTTCATCACGTGTTGAGATTCTTGTCACTAGATGGAGATGTTGAGTTGTACAATTTCTGTTTGCTGGCTTTTTTCCTGGTGTGTGTAATAGTATTTGAAGGTGCGACAGAAACTCAGCATAGATGCAGAGTCCAAAAATATATTCTAACCATGTCACCTTAGAGAATTATTCCTAGGAGATATAATCAGTGTACATGTTTTTTGAATCAAAAGGTTAAAATTGCTGTAATGTGCTTGATTCAGAAATATAAATAGCAACCTAAATTGTATCTAGGAAGATTGAAGTCCACAGTATATTTCAAAATAAGGATAGGTTATTCAGGTTTCCAAGCCTATTCTGTATCAATGTAGGAATCTAAGTATGTCTTTAATTTCACTCTGTTGTTAATATCCAGTGATGGTGAGACCAGTGGTTATCTATTGCCCAAGTCATTCCACTGTGTAGTTGAACTTCAGCATTGCTTTATCTTTTTATTGTATCCCTTGCTAAACTAGAATTTCTTTAACCCACTCTCCATCATAATTTGAGCGACAAATTACCTTATTGAGAATTTTCTCCATCTAAATAAGGACATTATAACTGTCCTACTTTTTATGTTTTAGAGATAAACATACATATGCCTGTGGGTACATAGGCATGTGCAATTATGCATTGTGCCTGTGTTTACTCAGTATATACACAATGTATGTATATAAAATCTCTCCTCCAAGTCAATGAAAACTCTCAGTATGAGAGCATGTACAGATTTAGAATTTCCTTTACTGTTTCCAAATGTACATTAGGTTTGCAAGCATACAATCAGGTTCCATAAAATTATTTTATAATTTTAAAAGGAATTTTTAATATCTGAGAGTAGAAAATTACAAAATGTAGCAAACGACTAGAAAATCGAGATCATTTAAAGTAGGCTTCCAAAAGAATGCAAACTGAATGAGAAATGTTTAACAAAAATGTTTATAACTGAAATTATAATTCAATTAATTTCAATAAAATATACTACTAATAAATTTAAATTAATATAGAAATAGGTAGGATTTTCAAACAATATGAAAAGTAAGAAAATTTTCTTTTCTAAAATTCTGAATATATTATATGATGCTGTCTGTGATTTTAAATGGTTTGGAATTCTAGCATATTTGTGTTTCACATTTCAGGAATAAATACACATCCCTCCTGTAATCAGAAATATTCAGGCATCCGCACAAATTTGAAGAATGTAAAATGTTTGTAATTATGCCTGTAGGTAAAACGCTGCTTCTCTTCTGTTTGAATTGAAATTTGATACTATGTTAATGATTTTTGTTTAAATACTTTTCTTACATTGGGTGCATCAACAGGTCTCACAAAAGCCCCTCTCCCAGGTCATCAGAGTGCAAGTATCCCCTCATAGGGGAGAACTTTATTGTGATCATTTCTGTTACAAATAGGTATTGTCAGGGTGACAGTCATTTCTTTGATTTGTTTTCTGTCATCTAATTCATAAATAAAAACTCAAGCTGGCTACTTTTAGATATTTGGAATCTGAAGGCAAAAGTATATCGTTGCTATATTTATAGATAATGCATATGTTATTATATCATTGTTATATAGTCAGCAAATACATATAGTTAATTGTGTGAAATGATGAACATAGGTAATTAATTTCATGCTAATTGTACAGTGTAAAGATCATTGCATGCAACACCTGTTTTCTATCACCTGCTTTTCACATTCTTAAATACTAAGACTTTTTATTGACTCAGCTTTGTGGGGGAGACAGAAAGCAACTGCAAATAGCCTGTTTAATTTTTACCATTCATGGGAAATAGGAAGAGGTATTTCAGTACTTACTAATATTTATTAAAATCATAAACACGCTCAGCAACAAGACTTCTGGATTGTTTAAAATTTTGTCTCAATTTTATATACTTTATAAATTATATATATACTAAAATTTATTTTTATTTTAAGTGAATGCATAATTTGCCTGCAGGTACATGTGTTCATGTGTACTTCAGGGCTCATGAATGTCAGAAGAGGGCATCAAATCCCTTATAACTGGTGTCATACATGGTTGTGAGCTGCCATATGGGTACTGAGAACCAAACCCAGGTCCTGTGGATGAACCCCAAATAGACTTGACCACCAAATCATCTCTCTATCCCCTGAATAAATGTATTCCACATAGCATTGTTTTTACTATTTTATAATTTAATTAGGAGTCCCACATCAAGAATATTGATTATATAATTACCAATTATAAGTTCTGTGAAAAGCTAGCACAAAGGAATTCAAGTGCAGGTTAACTTAAATGATTATGAAATCCATCCTTATAGTTACTGACAACAAAATTGATATGTTCAACTTGGTGTGACTACTGTGCTCTATGCACTCCTTGAATAAGAGCAGTAGTTTTAGAAAAAAAATCACCTTCATATTGTGAATGCTGTTTGATGACCAATTTATTATATTTGGAATGATCACACACCATTAGAATAACTTATTAAAATGACTCTACTGCCAAGAACATCAGTAGAAACCACCATGCAAAGGCCAGGAAAAGGATTCCAGTCTCCTCTTCCTATCAAAGACTGCTTCTTACAGTTTAGATCTGCAGTTCTCAATTCCTAAGGCTGTGACCCTTTAATACAGTTCTTCATATTATGGTGACACCCAACTATAAAATTAGTTTCATTGCTTCTTCATAAGTGTAATTATGTCATTGTTATGACTTGTAATATAATTACTTGATATGCAGAATATCTGATATGTGAACTCCTCTTGTGGGGTGACAACCTACAAGTTAGAACTGCTGGCCTAGAAGGAAGGGGGGCTGCTTCTGTTTGCTAGCAGAGAAGATGCAGAGCTGAGTTTCCTCTGGAAGGCTGATCTTCTGAGATACAGGATTTGAATGAGCAGCTAATAGCTAAAATTGTTTAGGAGATAAAAATTGGTACTGTGAGGATTAGCTCTAATTTTAAGGATCTATAATTGAAGTGGCGCATTATGATTTTAATGTTTTGATAATCTTGTTAACGAGCTGTTGTGTATATACTATCATATTTTAATGTAGTTACAGAGCTTAAGTAAACCATAAAGTAAATTGCTTTTTGAATCAGGCTTTTACAAGTGGAAAATTAGTGGTTTACATGTTTTGAATATGTATTTTGTAATTATATTTGGCATCTTCTACAACTTAAGGAGAATAATAGAATAGATTTATAGATCGTAAACTATTGTTTAGGAACACATTGACATTTTAAAGAAGCCATTATAGTCAGTCTGGGTGGATTTTAGAATGTGGTAAGATGCAATGACTGGATGTCACTATTTCCCAGTCATTGCTTATGGATAACTTACATTGACACCCCATATATATCTCATTCTTTTTCCTATATTTAGTTTGATAAAATAAAACTCACTTTATTATGAAGAACTTGTAAATCAAAAACATCACGTAACTATATTAACACAGCTGCCCATATAAGCACCTTCCCAGACACAAACTCTAGCCATCTCCGTGAACTTTATGTGCATGGAGTAGTCGCTCCGAATTCAGAGTCCATGAAGCTTCCTTTTGCGTTTTACACTTTCACTATAAACCACATTTTTATGCATGTATCTGGCAGGAGCAATGGAAAGTCCACAATGGAGTGCACACTAGAAGAATAGTAGGCTTTGTGTCCTCTTTCATGATTCATGTGTCCTTCACCTCTGTTCTGCCCCCTCATCATCTAGCATTACACTTTATTGTTCTCTCTACATGTTATGCTATACCCTCACACTAATTTGTTTGCATATATATTTATGATGGGCTATGTTATATAATACATATTATTTAATAAAATACATAGACTTTCAGTCCTTTAAATGTAGTATTTCTATAATACTCTAATATTTTTGTAGAGCACCCTGTTTTAATTACTTTGGGCATAAATATATATGAGGGAGAACATGTGTTCCCTTTTTCTCTTTCTGAGATGACGTGGCCTTCCTTAAGGCTATACACTCTAATTCCATACATTTCCCTGAAATTTTGAGATTTCATTTTTCTTTTGAGCTTAATAGTATTCCATTTTATGTGTATAGATTTTCATTATATGTTTATCTATTAATGGATTATGAGGTTTTATTTATTTCCTTGCTCTAGTGAAAAGAACAACCATAAATAAACACGGGGGTGCAGTTATCTCTGTGGCAGGATATGGAGTGCTCTGCGCATCTTTTCATGAGTGAAACAGCTGGGGGATATAGTAGTTCTATTTTTTAAAACTTTTTGAAGAATCCCAAACTTATTTTCATAACGAATGTATGAATTTCAACCTCATCAGCTCTGATTAAAGGTTCCTCTTACCCTACATTCTCAACAATATTTGTCAATTTTTTTGATGCCTTTCATCTGAAGTAAGGTGGCATATCAGAGTATTTTTAATTTGTATTTTCCAAATGACTACTGATGTTGACTGCTTTTCAAAGTAAGTTTTGACCACTTGTATCCCTACTTTGAAAAATCATTAGTCCCCTTATTAATTATCAGTTTTGTTTACTTGCTATTTCAGTTCTGATTTTTTTTTAATTCTGGATATTAACATCCTGTTTCTCGTATATCAGTGTGTAACACCGAATAGGAAATTAACCTTTTTAGCCATTATTTCACATTATTAAGATATATGCTACATTTTATTCATTGCTGATGTTTAATTTACTCTAGGAGTAACAAATATTCCATTCTGAGAAACAGTGAAGATAGCTAGTAAGTTACAGTTATTTTGTTGTGAATTTGTGGCTTTACTGGAAAGAGAACGTAACAACTAGTTGAAAACAGAAGTAAGCTGGCAGTTTTACACCAAGGATCACATAGTATCTAGTCTCAGCATCCTGGGCCATTTGCTTTCAGTAGCTGGGCATCAGATAAGCAAAGCATCCAAGGCTACATGAAAGAGAGATTGGTTCATGTTCCACCAGGATTGTTTAAAAACAAACAAATGAACAGTCAGCTGCATTGGCCTCAGGAGTGTACTATTATCCTCCTTGGTTGGGATTAAAATGATTTAGGTATCTCAAACTAAAACACTGTGAATCATCTAATTTCGGTAAGAACCTGGCTGAAGGACACTAGTATATGCGTTATAATCTCTGAACTTCTGTGATGTTCCATGAAATTTAATTATTCATTCAAGAAAATAAGCAGTCTTCACAATAAATGATATAATCTAGTTTATAAAGTTACCAATATACAGTCAAGGTGAAGAATAGGTATCAGGACTCCTGAATTAATGGGCATAAAAATTATGTATGTGGTTTGTACTTTTAACTGTGAAACAATAACCTTGCAGTGAAGCAGAATTATGTTACTCACTAGCAGAGTTCACCACCACGTGGTACCTCTCTCTGGTCTTTCAGTTTATCTATTACTCTTAACGTTAGATGAAGACTCACAGGCTACACCTCATGTGATGTCGTGATGTTCTTACACAGCTGCTTGGGATTCATGTTGTTGTCCAGGGCTCTAACTCCTGTACACATCTAAACACAAGCTTCCAGAAATCAAATTATTAAACCTTTATTTAATAAACCAAGATATAATGGGCACAAATGTTTTATCTATATTTTTAGAGTGAAATGAGTTCATACATTGAATACTCTGACTTCTTCATCTCTTTTTTTAAAGCTCTTAAGATGCTAAGTTCAAATGCTTCTGGTCCTATTTCTAAGTTTTTGCTCCTATGAAAGGCAGGTCCCTTCTCTCCTGCAAGAACCCTGTTTATTCTAGCCTTCTCAAAAATCTCTTAATTACCCCTCTCCTGTAACTCAGCCCAGATTTGGAATTAAATAACCTTCTACAAACATGCATTCTTACTTATTTTGTATATCAAAAATCAAATATAATCTTCTTACCATTTCTCTTTAGGTTCTGGTTTATTTTCTTTCCTTCTCTCCCTCCCTGCCTCCCTTCCTTTTTTCCTCTGTCCTTACCTCTCTCCTTTCTCCTCCCTCCCTCCTTTCCCCCTTCCTTCATTCTTCTCCTCCCTCCCCCTTCTTCCATCTCTTCCATTCCTCTCTTCCTCCCTGCCTTCCTCTTTTTTCTATTCTTTAGGTTTGATTTTACACTGTAGAGCAAGCCTGCCCTGATTTCTCATCAACTTTATTCCTCATTTTCCATACTGGGAATGTAGGCTTGAGCTACCACATCCAGGTGTATGGTGAAATATGCTTGTGTGTGTGTGTGTGTGTGTGTGTGTGTGTGTGTGTGTGTGTGTGTCTGTGTGTGTGTGTGTCTGTGTGTCTGTGTGTCTGTGTGTCTGTGTGTCTGTGTGTCTGTGCACATATGTACAAGTGTATGTAGGCCAAAGGGTAATGCAGGGAGTATCCAACCTTACAGAGTCTGTGCCTGAACCTATAGCTCACTGTTTTAGCAAGACTGGGTGGCTGTCAAGCCCCAGGAAGCCTCATGATTTACACTCCTAATATTTGAAAGCCAATGCCATACTAGCTTTCAAGTGCACTCTAGGACTCCGAATTCATGACATCATACTTGTACAGTACTTTGCTAAACTTACCATCTCCCCAGTCTACCTCCATGTTTCTTGTCATTACACTTCCAGCTTTAGTATCTCCTTGTTAAACAGGGACCAGCTCAAGAATCCATGAAAGAAGTAAGCATATGGTACAAATTAGAAAGCTGGAGTGTAGAGCCAGATTCATTTCTTTTGGAAATCTTATTCTCAGAAATTTAGAAATCTTATATATTTATGCCCAAAGTTGTTAAAACAGTGTGCTTGACTAAAATATTAGAGTATTAGAGAAGTGCTACATTAAAGGAATGAAATTGTATGTATTTTATTAAATAATATGTATTATACATAAAGGCCATACAGCTAAATGAATGTGTAGTGTTTGTATACTCAAATGAATAGATGATGAATTTCTGTTTATTTGTTTTGATATTCAATCATCCTTACATTTTCTGAGGATCCTGAAATTCTTTTTAGTGCACTTTCAAAATTTGGCCTTATTGCCATAAATTAGTCCTCTCCCATTTAAGGCCCATTACATTGGCTGAGGGTAGAAGTATTAGCAGTGATTTTATTTAGAGGTCTTCTATAAAGTCAGCCTTCGGTGGAGATGGGTGTTTGTCACTGAACCACAAAGGTAATCCTTTTAGTCAATATCTGTGCTATGCTTACAAAACAATTATCTCCCCTGTATCTTCCTTTAGCTTTCAGGAGCATTTAGAGTAATCCCTTCCCCCCTTGTAGATGGGGGAAAAAAAGATTTACAGCAAGGTTGGATTACTTGCTGGCGTTGTATTCATCATTGTCATATTTTTCCTTCATATTTCATTTTCCTTTCATTCCCTTATATGTTGTTTGTGATTCTGTATTCTGTAAGGGAATATTCCTTGAGACATTCTCGTCCAGAAGTGAGAATCTGTTTAACATTTCAACATCTTAGGTTAAAAAGATGTTTGAGAGATCATACATTCTTATATGTAATAGTGAAACAAGGATAAAGTTTTTTATATCGTACAGAGAAAATGTTAATTTGACATATGAAGATAAATGATTCCATATGAATTAAACATATTTACAAATTAAAAATATTGGGTAGCCAGTTGTTTCCATTAATTGTAGCCTGGCAGTTATTCCTTGAGGTGAGTCATTTTCCTAAAATGAAGGAACATCATTATTTTGTATCAATACAAAACTTGTTGTATTCATAATCACTTGGGATTATTTCACAGTCCTTTGCTTGTGTATAATTTTGTGAGAATCAATTGTCCTTACTGTAATGCATTAAAATATTTGCTTTTCAGGGACATAACAAATACTTTTGTCACACATATTTTCATAAATGCTCCAACTATTTTAGAAATATATCTGGATAATCACATTATGAACAAACCTGAAACTTATATTAGCAAACTAAGAATTTCCAGACATATTTGAATTACCATCTGCCACTAGTAGGTATTTCATCAGCCTGCCTCTGCATAATAGCAAATTGTTTTAATATGGAGACCTATAGAAATGGAGTGGGTAAACAGATTGATCAGCATTTTAAGATCATGAGTAAATCTGTGCAACATGTTGTACATGTTATATATTTATGAGTGTGTGACCTCGGATGCTACCCATACTTCACTATGCCTCTGTTGTTGTATTATTGCTCTGATATTGGTTACTAAAACTGACCTTTACAGAAACAAAATAAAACTCCTTCATGTTTGAAAGTTATACTCATACACACACACACAGCATATTCAGCACAGATATAGAAATACACAAAACACACACACAGTGTAGCATACTTCATAAGAGACCATCTTTGTACATTCCAGATTTATCCTTATTGCTACAGAAAGTAATATTGCTAAAGAAAGCAATAGTTACCATCTCTGAAAACCTCTAAATAAGCTAGAGACTTGTCTTCTTTTTTTCTTTCAAGTTCTCACGGTTTTTTACGTCACACCCTCCTCTTTCCTTTTATTGTTTTTCTCTGTCTGTTTTTTAGTAACCTGTGCCCTTTCTGTTGTCGCTTCCCTCCAGAGGGAAACATAGGTGTTTGTTCTTTTCATTTCCCAATTTCTGCAACTCTCTCCTTATGGCAGTGATCACTAAAAATATTACTGATTTCATATCTTACCCTAAGGAACTTTTTCCTATTAGGAAGCAAAGCCTTCATTCTCTTGCTCTTTCAAATTTTTTACACCGTTAGAAGCATTTTTGATTTCTTCAGGGTTCTCTAGTTTGAGCTGAGAATATTGACTGGTCCCTTGTCCTTACACATTCTGTCTAGAAGCTGGAAAAGTTCTTTCCTGTGCACCTAAACATATAGTGATGTCATACAGCTTGTTCAACAAAGCTGATCACTAAAAGTTAAAGCAAACCAAAACTGCTTTCCTTAAAAAAAAACAATTTCCATTTCAATAAAAGCATTTATTCTGCTTTATATTTTCTCGAAGAAGTATTTCATTCAAACATTTTTAATCTGCATTCTTGGCTCTGATGATCTCATACCCCTCCTTGCACTGTATCCAAGGCACACGTACCACTATTCCCTGTGGCTTTGTTATCTTTGATCCCATTCCTAAATCCCAGGCAACTGAGTGTCCTCTCCAGACTTGAACTCAGCATCTGAAAAAACATAACTTGTTCTGTTAACCCATGTAGCTACTCTCCTGCACTCCCATGCACTCACTTTGGTCCTGTCCTGGAGAATGAATATAAACTTAGTAAGCTCCTTTTTCTCTGTGAGCTGTACTTTTCAACTTGACTTATTTGAATTGCTATATAACTGTGCCTTTCCTGATTTGAGCAAAATGTTTTACTTAGTGCCAAATTAATACTAAACTATTGTGTCTTCTAGATATTTTATATAAAAAAATTCACTTCTTTGGTCAGAATTAGTTATTAATTGGTCTTGCTAAGTAAGGAGCAATTAAGAACAACTTGGTCCTGTCAACTTGGCTTGATGCTTCAAAGTGTAGGTTAACAAATCCTAAGAGGCCAAGTTAGATTAGTTTTAATTGAGCTTTTTATATGACCACTTAAGCACTTGCCTTTCCGAAAGTATGTTTTTACAGCTGCAATATGCAACCTGTTATCTTCCACTTCCTTTAATTCCCTCTTCTCTGGAGAGAGTTCTGTGTCATTGAGTGTGCTCCACCTGGGTGAACACAACCAAATGACTTCGACTTTAGTCTAGGAAGATAAATATCACAGAGACTCTATAGGGAGAGATAAAGTAAAAGATACAATGTGGACTGTCTAATTAAGGCTTTATGAAATAAAAACATTCATTTGTTCTTCTTAATAATTTTGCGCAATGTCTTAAAAATCCCAAGATTTCACAGATAATGAGGTTTAGAATGGAGTTTTAGAATGTTATTTATAGGATGCAATTTGCATGATTATTTTAATTGTTTCCTATTTTTAAAAATCAGTTTTTTAATTTGTGTTTTGTCTACTTGTATGTATGTGCACCATGTACATGTCTAGTGCCCATGGAAGCCAGTAGAGGGTATTGTATCCCCTGGGACCAAAGTTACTGGCAGTTGTGAGTCACAATGTAGGTGTTTCTAACCACTAAGCCATTTCTTCAGATCCTGCTTCCTAACTTTGTACTGTTACATTCACAGATTTGTTTGTTTTGGATTAAATTCTATATGTGTTTTATGTGATATAACATCTTATTGTATCTTTATTGCAACACCATCATTAGATACTGATAGAACTCACAGAGAAGGTACCATTTATACAAAGCTTCAGACTTGATATAATAATACCCATGGCTTATGCTCTTTCCATACTCAAGGATACCTACATTAATACAAATTGGAACTACAGAAAGAAAATTTACCATTATAAAAATTGTTGTTCTTAATATGATGTGGTAAAATTTTCATCACTGAGTAGAGGAATAAAAATCTTTGTTACTATTGCTCAAAAAATTACTTAACTTAAAAGTTATTTAAATAAATTCTAATTTTTTAATTTATATATTTAATTTTGTGTATGTGTGTATGTAACACAGCAGTACAAATGTGGAAGTCAGGTGACAACTGTTCTAAATCAGCTATTTTAGGGAGGAATTTCAAGATGATTGCTTTATTCAAGCAGACAGACTATTGGCCATATTACCTGTATTAATCAAAGTAGGAGAAAACTAACTTCCTGATTTTCAAATAATAAAATATATATATATTTAAATTGGAGATAACATTTGAAATATTTTTCATCTCTTTGTTTTGTGTAATCATATTTCAAAGATATTATAATAATGTACAACTATGTTTTCATTGTCAATATATGCATTCAGCTATGCTGTTTGGAGTAGCTCTGTGTGTGTGTGTGTGTGTGTGTGTGTGTGTGTGTGTGTACATGTGCAGATGGAGTCAAGGGTTTGTTGTTGAGTGTCTTCTTCAATTATTATAAACTCTATTTTTTAAAACCGCATCTCTTGCTGATGTAGAGCTTGTTGATCCAGATAGGCTGATTGGCCAGGAAGTCCTAGGTAAAAATCCATCTGTATCCACCTCCCCAATGCCAGGATTATAGGTATGCATTGTCATGTCAGTTTCTAAAATTGTTCTGGGAATCAAGCTCAAGTCCTCACTCTTGTTGCCATAAGGCGTTATTATTTTTTAACCTATTGAGTTATTTCTTAAGCTCATCATTTTTCTTAAAGCCCCTTTTTGATTAATGTCTTTAACTTTTTTGTGGGTTATTTTGTTTTTTAGCCATAAAATAATCATGCACAAACTCTTCTGCTATATATAAAGTAAGAGCTTGAAATGACAGGATTATTGCAGTAACTCAATGATCTATTAGGAAGAAGAGTGCTTCCTGGAGGGCAGTCCAATTACAAAATAGTAAAACAGGACCAAAGCACGATACAGTGTTTGTCTATTCGTTTCAGTAAGTTTAGCACAGCAGGGTCTGTGTCATTCCTCCTGGCTGGTGCAGCAACGCTGCAGTGTGAAATGTGACTGCAAATGGGAATTATTTAGAGATATCATATGTAAGTTAATAACTTTAGCCATAGAAATGAAATAATCACATGGCATTTAATATACTTAATTTGCTTTTATTGTAATAATGCCATACCTTGGGTTTGAGAAAATGATGTATTCATATGAAAAGACTGATGAACACGAATGAGGAAGACATGTTAAAACTAAACTTTGAACCATTTAAACATTACTTCTACTGGAATCAGTTTTTGTAGCTCTGTATTTATTGCTGTCCCGATGAGCCTGAAGGTGCTTTAGATTCTCTGAACGAAAGTTACATAACACACACACACACACACACACACACACACCTTGATATTGCAAAGTATAGACATTCTGAAAGTTAAAATTCAAAGCCATATATAGGACTCCTATATATCATCAAAACATTCATTGCATGAATCTGTGGAAATGTAATTCTTTTTTTTATAACAAGAAGTCTATGTACATGGAAGGTCAACTATGTTAGGGAGGACAAATAGTAGCTTAGATGACCACATTGGAAATAATTAGATCAACCTGGATTATATATGTATATATACAAGTATATGTCAGCAATAGAAGGGGCCTCTTTGAAAGGTTGAAATTAGAGGAGAGAATAGCTAACGGAGGGAGGTGATGAGAGAGTATTGGTGTCTGATTGGAATTAAAATACACAACACACCTAAATAAAAACGTCTTCCAATGACTTATCATTATGCACAAACATATATGCTAAAAGTAAATAAAATGAGAAAAGATTAATTTGTCCAAAGTTACAAGACCAATACCATATTTTTGAAAAATCAATGAATAGTCTGATGGAGAAGTCTCTGAAGCCTCAGGAGGATGTGGCTGCTTTGGGAAGTGACAACAGCTTCTAAGTGACTCTGCTCTGCGAGAGTTCTAAGTCTTTGCTGGAAACATATAACTCTGAACCCGAGAAACACATCTTGTCATTGCAGGCAGCATGGGGTGAGGTGCAGACTGCTGATGTAGAAACTGGACAGTGAGAGCAGACTCGCAGCCCTGCCCTTGACTTACTGATATTGCATACCAGGGCAGAAAACATTGTCTCAATTGTGTGTTCATATGTTCATAATTAAATAGTTTAGAAGACTGAAAAAATTCACCAGAGCCAACTACCAGATTTGTGCCATATCCTACTGCAGAGCTATTTGGGAGTCAATTTCACTGCTAAAGCCCCTGAATGTGAACCTGAACATCGTGAATCCATGTCTTCACCTCATAGTCCAACCTCAGCCCACTGCAATCTGACATCCTTGTTGCTCTGTGTTTGTCACATACATGGTTCTCTTTAAGTGTAAACACTCAACTCACATGCTGATATGTTTTAATTTCATTGATTTTGTTGTTGATCTTTTATATCCCACTTTCTTCAAACAGGAATCAAAGCAGACTTTGTATGATGCTTGCATGGAAATTTGATAGTACTGGTTGAATAAGAAAATGAATAATATTAATAATAGTTAATACTATTAACTAATAATATTAGTTCTGCAAACTGAACAAGAAAAGTCCTGAAGACATAAAAACATGCTAATCCAAGGGTAGTTATTGTACATAGATGACTATTCATTTTTGAAGAAATGAGATCAAACATTAAATAAATTTTTAAAAGACAGGGAAAAACTGAAAGAGGAAAATTGGCTTTTTCATTTTCAGTTTGGGGGTACCAATTATCTGTGTGCCCTGCTTCTTCACCTTCAGCTCTTTCAAATGTGACCATCAATGTACAAAGACGTTACAGGAGAAAACTGCAACCCAATTTACACCATCAGTACTTCGTAGCCACATTTTCTACTTTCCTTTATTCAGGAGACTCCTAACTGAGTTGCTGTATATCTTACTTATTTGTCTTTCATTCGTCGCACAATCAAATGTAAGTTTCTTTAACACAGGAAGTCTGCGTATTTGTTACTCACACAGCCTTTGCGCATAGAGCAGTTGCCTGGTAATAAGGGCGTTTCTGAACATTGGAAATTCTCAGTACGCACAGGATGAGTGAAGGACTCAATGGGCTTCATAATTGCACATGTTTGACAAGTCCAAAAATAACACACAGGGGGGCGATGGATGCATAGAGAGTAGATGGATGGATGGGTGACAGATGCCATATAGATAGATGATCAATGGATTTATGGTAGATTATAGAGAGATGATTGGTACATAGGTTATAAATATATGATAGGTTGCCAGATGAGAGAAAATATATAGGTGAAAGATAGTGGACAGATGTTGGATAGGTAATTGGAGGATAGAAGAGAAATAGATAGTTCTGCTATGTCTTCATAGCCAACTGACTCTAACATCTTTGTACATTGAGACTAATACATTCATGTGAGCTTCATCTTACTGAACTAATTACCTCCCATGTTCCCATAACCAAATAGCATCCTTTGGTATTACTGTATGAGCTTACTAATTTTTCAGTGGGAAAAAGAATTTAGTTGATAAGAATTGGAATAGGCTATGGAATGAATGAGCGAATGAGTTATTAAAAGAATGATGAGAAAGAAAATGGAGATAGTATAAATAAGAAACTTTCCCCCCCTACCCGTGACAGCAGGAGCACATAACTCGTAAGAGGGATCTTTAAGAAACAGTACAAGAGGAGGTTACATGCATAAGTAATTAATCATAAGATACACGTTTGATCGAATCACCTAACACTAAATGGGGATAAATGGCCAGAGAAAGGTCCAGTGGTTACAATTGGACTTAGGTAGATGTGAAAGTTCTATTTGGAGTCCCCAAACTCTTCTTTTAAAAGGCAATGATGGAGATAGCTTGTTGTTGTGGTGGTGGTGGTGGTTTGTTTTTCTAGAGAGGGTGTAAGAATGTAACAGGACTGGAAAGGAAAGCAAGAGAAAGAACATTTTATGGAGTTTATTCTAGAGAAGAATAGAAGTTAGATCAAAGAAATAAACTCGGGTACTACGCAGTTCCTATTGCTCAGTGACCTGCTGAAGGTGACACTATGACCCCAGATTTCAGTATGTAAACGATATTCTCCCTGTGTATAGAGGTTTTCACTAATGGTTTAGAAGGGAGGAAAGAAGGAAGAGCTGAGTAACAGAGTAACCAAGATTCCGTGGCCAAAGTTTATTTGGGACTATGATAGAGTTTAAAAAAAAAAATCAGGGATGAACCGAATTACTAAAAAATGGAGAAGCATAATGATGATGATGATGATAGTTATAATTAGTAAAATGCTGGAAGTGGTAGTGGTTTGTAGCTTGTGAACTGTGTGTCAAGAGCTTTTTCTGCATATTCTGTATAATTCTTATAATAATGAAGATTATTATGTCTATAATGCGTACAAAGAAGTATGCTCACCCCTGTGAAGATAAAATCACCAACAGATAAGGAGTTTTGCATAAGAAAAGGAAGGAGGGCTTCGGGCTGCATGCCGTCACAGTCCTCCTGTTTTGTCTTTAACCATAACCACTCTGCTGTACACATCATACACGGGTCCAGCCAAGACCCTACACTGCTCAAGAGCCTGCCCTAATGGGGTAATTGACCAAGCCAAATGGGTAGTATGGGAAATCTGGTTGGGATGGTTAATAAAACAGAAAAAAAAAAACACTGAGATGACAACATGGTTCTGTTTTTGGGAACGTGGCCTTCCCCCCCCCCCCCTTCTGCTCTTCTCCAATGGAACAATTCGACGCCACAGGTATAAAATACTTCAGTCACATTTACTGAAGATTATCCTTTACATGGGCTGTTTTTGAGACAAAAGAGTTTTGATAAGACATTGAAACCCTTGTAATTTTGTTATAGATTTTTAAGAAAATGGATTAAAGTATTCTCAGTGGAATCTCTGTGGGAAAGCATCGTGAGGTACAATCTCAAAAACTGGGTCAGACTGGGATAAAGATCAAAATCATAGAGTAGAAACACATATTTATTTCAGATTATAATGGATCACATAATTTGCTTCTCACCTTTGCTATTTCAGATAACCAACGTGGACTTCCAAAGTTACATTTTTTTTTTTTTTGCCACCCAAGATGAAAACTTATTCATGTGGGTTTATCTTTGCTCCCAGAGATCACTATTATATACTGGGTGACTTTCTTGAGAATGTGCTAATTGATTACTTAAATAAGAACCACATGACCCTGCAAGGGTCTGAGTTGATTGTTAGTGTTAAGCTCCTAAGATCTACTAAATTTACTCAAATGCATGAGCTTTATTCTATTCTCACATGATATAGCACAACTAAGTAACCACTGCACAAAAATATCTGCCCCATCTGCTTTCCATGGAGTGAGAGAATGTGTATTAATTATTGTAAAACGTGTAGACTTCCAGGCCCCCCTTGATCCATGCCCCAGTGGACTCTTCAAAGGAGCTCAAATAGTAGAATGAATGCCTGAAGAAAGGTGGAGAGTTTTAGCACATACAGAGCATGTTTGCTTGTCTTCAAAGGGAGAATGGATTTTTTTTTAATGATAAGAAGAGGTGGGAACAGAGTCTCTGACCTCATCTTGGGTACAAAAACATTCAGAAAGGCTTAATATTGTCCTGTTTTTCTACATGACCAAGATGGAATTTATGCTGCTGTCTTCCAAACTAGCAAGTCTGCTCTCATTTGTCAAAACTGACCTTTGCACCTTCTGTGAAAGGCACAATCAGATGTCTGTGAACACAGATGGGCTACTTAATCACTGAAGTGAATGAATTTTAAACTGTTTTAGATATAATCATTAAATTAAGTATAAAAATATGACTTTTGCGATCTTCCTGTGCTTAATACTTGAGTTGGCATGAGACTCTTTCTTTCTTCCTTTCTTTCTTCCTTCCTTCCTTCCTTTCTCTCTCTCTTTCTTTCTTTTCTTTTTTTGTTTATTGAGACAAGGTTTGTCTGTGTAGACCAGGTTGACCTCATACTCACCTGCCCCTGTCCTTCTTAACTTTTACTGTTAATCATTCTGTGATATAGCTATTTTTATATTAATGAATTTCAAAATGGTCAAGAAATTTGTTGGTGGTCCTGCATAGAGTAAATGATAACTTGAAAACTGCGAAAGTGTTTTACTTATTATTTGAGTGTTATAGAGAAATTTTTCAAGCCATGGTTGTTGTCATGTTCTGTGCCTATCGTCCACATAAGTTATCCTGCATTTGCATAGTTGTTTATAAAATCTTTTTTTGAAAAAAATCCTCCATAATCTGTGTTTTTTACTTCCCTTTTTCTGAAACAGTTGTATGGCATTTCTAGCCAGTTCTCACCTGCTGGAGACTTGAATTCAGAACAATTTTTGAGTGTGTACCCTCACACACAAGCACACTCACACACACACACACACACACACACACACACACACACACACACATGCATCTTCATGCGTACACACTTACACATCCACCAACTTAGAGCTCCAGTGATGAGAAATGTAACTACTGGGTAGATAGGAGCCAGCTAAGATCCAATACATTGTTGTTGGAGACCGACTCTTCCACAGAGGTTTTGTGAACCTGGTATTTGATGAGGTAACATGTTTTACATAGCAACGTTTGTAGACCAGAAGTAAAGACTCTGCAGTAGCTACTAACTATGTATTGCAATCAAAAAAAATAACTTGTCAAAGTTTGTCACAAATGTTAGAATGCATTCTTATCTCACCATATGCAATTGTCAGTTCATAAGCAACATCAACTTCTGATATTGAGTGGGAACGCCAAGATTTGTTTTAGCACAGAGAAATAAACATTATCTAAGACAGCGTTCTCATCCCCCTCATTGTAGTTCTGGAACCATATTCAGCCTGGAAAAATGAAAGGTGGGTGGGAGACAGAACTGACACCAGCTCCAGTTAAAAGGACAGCAGTAGTTCCTGTAATTCGTGATTTCTTATACAATATCGTGTAGTAACAAATGTAGTCTCTCTTCAAAGTTCTATGCTGAATTAGAAGAGGAATGATGCAAATTGTCTTTGGGCCATATATCCAGCTTTCCATTCCGTGACATGGTCGTAACTGATCTTTCTTTTTAAAGGGATTTTTTTTTCAGCAAAATTATTTTCAAGCATGTCAGGTATTTTTGTTTGTATCTAGTGGTTGCCTAGCTATCATCTGCCACCTCAATTTTCACTGAATAATACATATCTGTAACACACACACACTTGGGTGGCTTTTCTCCTCTGTCAATGATTTCAATGCAGGAAAGAGAATGCATAGCAAGACAAATGTGTTTTATTCTATTATTTTTATACATTGTCCTTGTAATTGTTTTCAAAATAAAACTCTGGCTAAATATAAACTTTTACTATTTCTTGTCATTTATAAAAAACAGATCCGTCCACAGGTAATAGAAAGTGACTCTGGCTTGGTATATGTATATACGTGTGCACACATGCACGTGTGTGTGTGTGTGTGTGTGGTGTGTGTGTGTGTGTGTGTCTGTGTATGTGTGAGGGTGCATGTGTACACATGATGCTAAGGAGGCAGCCTAGGTTCTTACATGTGCTAGCCCAATGCTCTGTTGCTGGACCACAATTTGAGCCCTGAGAGACCTCTCATGTGAATTTTCCAGGGCTGACTGCTATGCTATGTGTATTTAGACAGAAACTTTCCCCTGCATAATCAGCTTGTTGCTGCCCATTTTACTGCCAAATGGTCCTTCTCTGTGGTACCCGAATACTGTAACCAAGGGAACAGCTTATAGCTGACACATAGAGTAGTTCTGCGAACTAATTTCACAGTCATCAGGATGGGGGGGGGCAATAGCAGCCACGTGAGCTACTGTGAAATCGCTATAGTTCCCATAGAGTTACAGTCTAATCATTGCTTTTCCTGTAACTATGCAAATAATTCTCATCGATACTTTTGGATGTGTGTTCTTTCTTCCTGCTGTTTCTCTGTTCCTTCCCTTTCTTTCTCCTTCATTTCCTATTCCTCTCTCCTTTGTTGGTTCCGCATCACTATATGTTCATTTTCATGATGGCAATGTAGCTTATTTTTAATGTTATTATTAAGAAAGTTGAAGTAGGGTGAAAACTTATTCAGGGACATTTAAGGATGATATAAGTGTAATTTTTCTTGTTTCCATGACAAATTACCTGAGGGGGAAAAATTAAGATGAAAATCTTGCTTTGATTTATCATTTCAGAGGGCTCAGTCCACAGTTATTTGACCCTATATTCGGAGTATGATATCATGGTGTTGGCTGCCTGTGGAAGTGGGGGCTGCTCACTTTGTGAGGGGCAGGAAACAGAGGAATTGCTAAGATAAAGATAAAAGCATTAAAAAGAAGGTTGAATGTATGTAGGAAAGTTTGGTCTGGTGGGTTTGCTTTATCTCTTTATTCCCTAGGAGTTGGCATTTTAGGTATAGCTTATACATCTTCTTATAGTAGGAGAAGAACGCGACGTATAAATGACAGTGTCTGCTCAATGGTAAGCAGGTCATGTGCCTGTCATTCAGCCACTACAAACGGCACTTCCTTTGTATTCAGAGTTAATACATAAGAAAATAAAAGAGTTGGATGAAACTTCCTTCCAGTAAATATAGTTTATTCATATTTGTGTCTCCTCTGAGGACGTAGAGGCCAAAGCGATATAGTGGTTGTTCTGATTTAACATTCAATCCTTGAAATGGGGTCTATCAGAACGTGGAACTTGGCTGGAGCCATCCTCCTATCTCTGCATCTCAGAAACACCGAGGTTACAGGATTGTGTATGGCCACGCCTCACATTTTTTGTAGGTGCTTAGATCTAACTTTAGGGGCTAGAAGTTCTAGCAATTGATGTTAACCATTTTGCACTTTTCTTTCTCCAAAGAACTTTTTGAATTAATGCCTCTTACTGTTTATATTGTCCCAGAGAGATTAGGGAATTATACACACCCATTTTGGTTTTTTTTGTATGGAATGAAATTTATTTATTTGGCATTGTGAATAAATTGCCTATGGAAAACCATCAAAAGATAGATGAATTTGATTCAAAATTGAGACCAGAGCTATCTTAAGAACTGTGTTTAAGAATTACAGACCAATATCATTCAAGAACATTGTTGCAAAATCCTCAATAAAATATTGGCAAACCAAATCCAAGAACACATAAAAAAAAATCAACCACCATGACCAATTTGACTTTATTCCAGAGATGCAGGGATGATTCAACACATGAAAATCTATCAAGATAATCCATAATATAAACAGACTGAAAGAAAAAATATAATCATCTTATTAGATGCTGAAAAAGCATTTGATAAAATGCAACATCCCTTCATCATTAAGGTCTTGGAGAGATGAGGGTTACAAAGGATATATCTAAACATAACAAAAATAATATACAGCAAGTAAATAGTCGGCATCAAATTAAATGGAGAGAAACTCAAATGATTCCACTAAAAACAGTAAAAAGACAAGGCTGCCACCTCTCTCCATATCTATGAAACATAGTACTCAAATTTTAGCTAAAGTAATAAAACAACAAAAGGATATGAGGTGGATATAAATTGGAAAGGAAGAAGTCCTTTGTCATATAGGTTCTACACTTCTTGGGTTTAACTATTCGCAGATGATATGATAGAGACATAAGTGACACCAAAACATCAATGAGGTAACTTCTAAAGCTCATAAAAATAAAACCTTCAGTAATATGGCAGGAAACAAGATCAAATTTTAAAAAAAAGTAGCCATCCTATGTACAAATGATAAAGAGGCTGAGGAAGGAATCAGAGAAATATAACCCTTCACAATAGCCACAAATAACATAAAATATCAGGGTAACCCAAGAAGTATAAGACCTCTATGACAAGAACTTTATGTCTTTGATGAAGACTTTGATGAGACTCCACACTCAAAAGTTTTTTTTTTCTGAAATTCAAAACAATCCCTTAACTTTGAGTCTTTAATATAATAAACTTTATACTTCCTTACAGAGTCACACAAATTAAACATTCCTATTATAATAGTTATAAATGGTAGGACACATTTTAGATTAAATGTAAATTTGAAACTATGTTCAAGTAAGAATGCCACCCAGCAGGGAAAATACAAAATCTTTATCTCATGAACAGCTCTGAGGACAATAGCAGAACAATTTGAATATACAGCTTCCATCTCAATCTTTGTGTTTCTTCCTGGTTTCATCTTCTTCTCATCTGATACTCACACATCATGTGTCAATGCTTGCATTCTCACCACAATTTCTTTGGAAACAGAAACAAGGCATTACTACCATCTTTCAAAAAAGGCAAGGAGAACAAGGCATGTTGGTACACAGCAATAGTCCTACCTATTTTAGAGGTTGAAGAAGGAAGCAAAGCCTCTAAAACCTAAGAGTGGAGGTCGCCAAAAAATAGTTATTCCTATAATTGTCATCTTCTAAATGTAAAACCTTTCTCTTGAACGTTTTTCCTTCTTGCCTGCAATTTCCTCAGCAGAGGTCTCATGATCTTCAACATCATTGTATCTCCATTGCAGTTTAAGTTACACCCCAGCTCCTTGTAATGGCCTCACAAGGTCTCCTTTAAGGAAATTATTCAAGGTCATACATTACCTGTTTTCAGACGCTGTCTATAACCTTAATGCAAACACTATGACCCCACCCTATTGCATATTTCATGCCTGTAAAACCAGCACCACAAGGATGATGCTCCAAGTTCTCTAATATAAGTCTGAGAGGTACCCTCTCTTAGACCAAGTAGCCTTGGCCTCTTACACACCCATTTTGATGCTGTCCAACACTGGTAGTTTTTATACAACGACATGTGATTTTGACCAAATTTACACATTTACACATTCCATTATCAAGAACATGTTATGTTATTTCTAGTGATGCTTCTGAATGACCAGATGTTGTCCAGTCCATGTACCCTCATCTTTAAATAAGAGGTGTTGATATTGGCATACATCACAGTCTGGTGAGGAAGCCAGCATGGCAAGTGTTTAGCATAAGAAGATCTAATACGGACTAAAGAGCACAGCAGAGCTGTTTTCTCCTTGAGATCCTTAAGGACACAAGGGCAGTGTCAGACAGTGTAGATGATTTTGGTCTCCCTGTGTTCCTAGTTCCTCATGTTGTGTATGATCCATGCAGTTCACAGTCGTGATTTACAGCCCCTCTCCTCTTTGCCGCATTGCTGTCATATGTAAGAGTTTAGACAGTGTCTTTTCTGTAGATTGGAAATATTAAGAAGCATGATTCCATCCCTTCAGATAAATATTTTTTTCACTTTAAATTTTCCAGAATTACTAACAGCAGTAAGCTTCATGAAGCAATGGAAAAATCAGTTAATTTATCTTCTTGTTTTTTTTTTTCTCGTCACTTTCTGCTCTCCTTTCTTTCTGTTTACTGATGTCTTACCAAAATTTAGCTAAAAGAAAGACCCACCTGATTATTGTTTTTATTAAATATTGCAATACACAGATTTTGGAGATCAGAATAGTTCTATGTGAAATGTTTGTTTTCTTCTGATACACAGTATTGTGTACTGAATGGGGTAAATTTATCATGCTTTTCTTAAAAGAGAGGAAACCATCTTTTCCTTTTTACCAGTCAAAAGGACTGTGGAAGGCACTAAGTGATTCATGAGCTGGTCACTATGATCATCAGTCATCAGCATGGCTTCCCTGAAAGCTTTCTGCAATACCACAGATGCAAATTTTTCACTCCTCAAAAAATGGTTAGCCCAGTTGACTGAAATACACCCGGGACCACAAAACATACACTAGTACTCTAGTGCTACATTTGCAAAAGCAAATCAGGATATTTTTCAAGTTAAATGGGCGATGCTATGGTATTTTTCCTTCTGGATGATAGGAGACATCAGCTCACTAGTAGCTAGGGGCAGCCACTTTCAAGGGCCATGTGGAGATGCATGTAGGGGTTTTTCACTTATTGTAAAGATGAATGTATGCTCTGTTGATTGATAGAAAGAGGACAGATGGCAATAGAATACCATGACACTGGAAAAGCATAGGACAAACGGAACAGTTAATAAACTAGGAGTTGGCTCGGTGAGAGAAGCTCTTGCCATGTCAGTTTTTGGATCTGAGATCAGATCTCCTGGACCCATGGAAAATGCTGCACACATGTTGTGGCTCAACTGTGGTTCTAGCACCCGGGAAGTACAGTCTGTGCATTCCAAGAGTAAACTGGCCAGCTCTGTGTCCAAGTAAGAAACCCTGTTTTAGTATATAAGGTGGCAAGTGCTTGAGGAAAATGCTCAGTCAGCTATTGGTTCACACATGAACACGTACACATATTCACATACATTTGTAGACACACCCGCCCACATGTGAACATGTATACAAACAGGCATGAACTCATAAACATACATCTGAGAGAAAAAATAATCCTTTATTCTTTAAAAGATATGAATTGTGCCTCTGCAGAAACTGTTGATAATGCTCATGTAACAGGGACAATTAGAATTTTCTTGCACTTTATATTAAATATGTGTATGCCCATATTGGAAAAACTGTCTATTTTTATCTTTGCAGTTTTTTATAATTCCTATTATTTTATTTTTAATGTATTTTTAATCAAAATACAATTGTATCACTTACTTTTTTCTTCCCAGAGCTTCTTCCATATCCTTGCCCTTACTCCCTGTCACAGTGGTGGTCCCTTTTTCTTTGATTATTATTGTTACATATATGTGTGTATAAACATACAAATATATGAATACAAGTGTAGCATTCATTTTTGCTGTTCTTGTGTATTTGATTTCAGAGTTATTTTTTTAACTCAGTTATAAACATTAAAGAAAACACAGCCTGTGATTTATCGATGCATGAAATGTATTTAATAATTTAGCAGATAACTGGAAATCTATTTTTGATTACAGCTTATATTAAAGACTGGAATATATTGTGTGATAATTGTAGATAATATTTAATCGTGCGTACAAAAGTGATAAAATTATCTATTGATTTCTTTTCCTAATAGAATATCTTTAACTAAGAAGAATGACCTAGTAATTCTAATTTTTTTCAATATCTGACCTTATTTGAGCATAGTTTTGAAGGATTCTGAAACTGAGTAAAGAAGGTAATAGAGTAATAAATAATATTCAAATGTTATAAGAACACAGAAAAAAAACATTGAGTTTACTTTCACAACATATATTCCAGTCGTTCCCCCCCCCCCCAAAAAAAATAGAATGTATTCTCTTTTCTCTGGATCAAATGTCTCAAAAGTAACAGAACCATATAAATCATACTGTTTCAGAATAATCTATGTCCTCTAAGAAAACCCTATATATGTATGCATATAACAGGCTTTCCATGTATGTATATAAATATATTATTTCCACATATATAAATTTATAATTTATAAAAAATTATATATATATATTCATATATAGTCAAATATGCAATCCACAGACACACAGACACATACACACAGATACACACACACACACACATATGTATATATATATGGGGGGATGTATAAATTCTATAGAAAACAGTCCTCTCTGGGGTCTCCTCATGTAGATCCCTCCGGGTTTGATACCATCCTGTTCAATATATTGAAGGAACCATTTTATTGACCAAAATCCTCTTATCTCCATCCTCTTTCTCATGCAAGAAAGCTGATATCTTCACACAACGTCACACCTGTTCATAAACTGTATCTTTGCATTCAGAGGGGGTCTCTGAGTAGTCTTTTTTCTAAGCCTAACTTGCCTTTGGCAAAACATCATGTTTGTCCATCTCTAGAAAAGCTTCATTCCCAGAAGCTGTTTGTAAGCAGTGCAATTATTTCTGAGGATATTCTGAGCAAATGTATGAAAGGCTCACAGTGTGGTTTGCAGGTGTCTGTACCTTCATTAATGCTTTCTCCCAAGCTCCTGGTCTCTCAACACACAGCATCCTGCACTCCTAGGTTTGTTGCCTTTGTTCTTCAAATTCATTTACAATCTTAACAATCTTGAAGGCTTCCTTTCTTTTGTGTGTGTGTGTGTGTGTGTGTGTGTGTACATGGGAGTGCACATGTATGTTGAAATCAGAAGTCAACTTAGGATGTTCACGTTTTGAGTAGTTTCTTAGTGTCTAACACAAGCCTGGAGCTTGCTAAGCTGATGAGGTTGACTGCAGAAAAGACCCGAAGAACCCCCATCTCCATCTCCTGGGCACGGGGCTTACAAGCACGTGCTACCCTTGGACCTTTTACATAGAGGTTCTGGGTCTCAGGCTCAGATTCATTCATTTATAGAGCTAGCACTTTACTGACAGAGCCATCTACCCAGTGGCCGTCCTTCATCTGGTAAAACCATACAGCTCCCCATCGATCAAAGGCTTAAAGCAGTACATAAGTTCATCTGCTTATACCAAAGCTTCCTTGGTACTACTGATACAAGATCTGCAGTCTTCAAAGATACCGTGTGTTTATTCAGGAATGGAGTTGGGTGATTTGTAGGAGCAAGCTCTTGGGAGGTAGGCCTTACAAGATGTGTTTATATTCAATTTCATTTTGAAATTTAAACATGACTTTTCAGGGGAATTGAGAAAAGTGCAGAACAAGAGTAGGAACTCAGGCCAGCACCAGATCCCACAGGCTAGGAAGTAAATCTAATCAAACCACAGCAGAAGAAACAGACAGAGGGGGAGGGGTAAAGGGCTCTAAAAATCTGCTTAACTTCATTAAGAAATAATAAGACTTTTCTACAAGCAACAGCTTATGAATTCATTGTATTAATGTATTTTCTCAGAAGTCAGACTGCTAAAATGTAGCACCAAGGGCGTTGTATATCTCTGACCAATAGTGAAAATGTGGCTAGCAGCGCATCATCCCGTTTTACAAAGAGACCGATGTTTCCGGTACCATCAGAAGCTGCACCCTTAAAGTGTTGTGGATAAGGCTCTTCTGAAGGAGGTTTAGCTGCATGTTGTGTTAATTTCTTAGATTAGTAGAATAGTCTAGTGCATTTTAGTCTATAAATACTGAATAATCAGGCATAGATTTCAAACTTGGGTTGTTACTTGAGCCTTGGCTATCCTGAACCACCCTGCATTTATTACTATATTTGGATTCCAGGAATATATGTAATACCTTGCTAAGAGGACCTTTATTCTGACTGAGATTCTTGTGTCAAATTAAGAATATATTTTCGCTTTTCTTTACACTGTCAGTCCTCAGTAAGAGCTCAGGGGAACAATAATTTTTTAAAACTTTTTAACATTTTATTACTTGGGACAAAATCAGGTTGGACTCTCTAAGCCTTCGTAGGCTATGAATGAGGTCTCTTCACTTTACGTTTTAGAGATCTACCATTGAGCAACAACAACACCCCAAAACTTAATGGCCCAAAAACTCAACAATTTTCCTCTTTTTCATGGTTCTGTCAATTGGACTGGATTCTGTGGGCAGCTCCCCTTGTCTTGATTGTGCTCACTCACATGGTTTTGGTGACACGGGATGTCAGCCAGTCCTGGGGGGGGAGTGAAATGGCCTCATACATATGGCTGAGACAGTCCAGTTGAAGGAGACTGGAGCACACACTTCCTCTTAATGGGAGAAACAGCATTCACAAGGACTGACAAGAGGCATTTCTGGAATCTTCTGCCTTATGACCAATAAGATAATTCTTACCTTGTGGTGTGGCTACAAATTATTCCAACAACCTAATTTTCCATAATAATGTACTGTTTCTTGGGGTAGTCCATGCAGTTGCACCTTCCAGATGTGAGCCTAAGGAGACAAAAGTCAGTGGAAATGTGGTCTCTTCAGAAACTATTGATAGTGCCACCAATGTAGCACAGAAATGCACTTTATTGTATATATATAATATATATTATATATATATTAATTATATGTATTATATGTTATGTTATGTAACATTCTTTTAGATTCAGGAAATAAGATTTCAAGAATTCTTAACTTTTGATTAAAAACGTGTTCAGTTATTTCCACAACTTTATTCAGCCTAATCTTTTTGTTTACACCTTCCTCCAATACTTTGTCTTCCTCTTTAATAAATTGAACACACCGTAAAGATTGCAAAAAGATCATTAGTTTGCATTAGTCTTGTGGTCTTTGCCGAGGGCTATTCTTTAAAGTAGTTGCTGCTTCTCTGCTGATGGGTAAGTGAAATCTTGTAAATTGCCTTTTTCACCCTTCTTGGTGTGCTACAGGATGATATGGGGCGCCTTGCCAAGATGACTGCCCCTGTCCTAAGTGCAGACTGACGGTGGGAGACATCGGTTATACCACAGAATCTTGGATCTTTCTTTTTTTTCTCTCCAGAGTATTGCTATGATGATCAATTCCGCTGTTTAGGGAGATAGTTGCACTTACTTCGTATTACTTTAGATATAGATATTTGCTCTTATTCTGCATTACTTCGGATATAAATGCTATTATGGCTTATTAAGTTATTCTTTCAAATATTTTTGCTGCCTATGCAAAGGATCCTGCTGAGAGATCTATAAACAAGAGAAAGTCTTTATTTTCCTCCAGACTTTAGGTATTTTTATATGTGCATAAGTAACTTGAAATTTGTGGTAGTCTTTCCTGTAATTGAACAAAGTGTTCAATTTTCTCGTGGCTTTTGTATGGAGAAAAGAAGGCTGCATGAATATTTTAAAGGCTGTTCTTAGTTCACAGTGACCTGTGTTTTTTTTTTCTTCCAAATCCAGGGAAATAAAGCATAAAATATGAAGCAGTGATTAACTAGTGTAGAAAGCTAGAAACTCACGTGCAGAAAGAGAACAATTTACACAATTTTCTCCCTCAGTAGTTATGCCAGCCATGTTTTTTTTTTTTTTCCCCTCCACTCAGAGTTTTTGCAGGTATATGCTGGATTTCAGCAAGATTTCCTTTGGCAAATTTTTGCTATTTTTAGGTCAGACAAAATAAGTGATAACTACTTGTTGCCAAGATAGCACAAGTTAACTGATGGGACTTAGAACGTGTAAATTAATACCAGCCCTCACAAATCACACTCTACAGCCTAAAGAGCACATGGCTCTTTAGGTGTAAATGCCAGGTGTCTGCTCCACTTCATCTAGAGATGAGCTAATGAGATGACTAATGCCCGTGGCTGCTCAGGAAGGATTCAGATCTCGATGAGAGAGCAGGTCTAGGACCAGGAGGATGAGCCTAGTGGGTGTTCTCCTGCCACACATAATCTTTGACACATGGTGGTTTCAACCGGATGCATCACAACAATTCCGGATGAAAGAATGCATTAGACCTTTGTGTTGTAGATGACCATTACAATGCAAGATGACGACTTTTGTGTGGAGGTGATGGTTGATTACAAATTACAACGTTCACATTGTCAGATACCACCCCACCACTCTTCAACCATCTCACCTTATGTGAGAACATGCATCTCTTTTGAAATATCCTTAGTTTTAATGGGTGAAGTGTAAAGTTTTTGTAGATTGGTAAGGTCATGGTGCCTGGCAAATAGGAAAACTAGAAAGTAATGTTTACTAAATGTTACTATTATTCTTTTTAATGTAATAGGAGTTAAGCGTGATTTATTTTCTATGGCTGACTTAGTTGGAAAGGAAGTTAAATGTTTATCTTGGTGTTTCGATTTGACCAAGGTATGTTGTTAAAGAGAAGTTGGGTAAACATCATAGCAGTCATGATGCACTTACCAGTGCGAGCTGGTCTTTATTTTATGCCTGAGTATATATCTATCAAGACACTTGGGATAGCCCTTGGATTTGAAATCCATGGCATTTGTTTTGGTTCCTGAGGGGTTTAGAGAATGGGTATAAAAAGTCACCTGTTGATCATTGTGTGCCATTGCCTAAATGGAGGCTTTGAACCACAAATGTATAAGTGAGTATCAAATGTATAAGTGAGTATCAATTCCTTCCATTGTGAAATACTGTTCTAAATATGTGTTCAAGTAGAACAACGTTAAGTATCATACCATAATGGCTCTCGCTGCTTCATGCTGTCCTCTTGGAAGAAACCCATAGCTCAGAAGAAATGTGTACATTGCATCAACTATACATACTCAAAAAGGGGAAATTTTGATATGTCTCCTATTGATATGTCTCTTAAGATACATTAAATGTTACCTACATACTCAATGCAACCTAAATATTCACTAAATGAGTGTTTAGTGAATTCCACAGTAGATTAAGCTTGTTGAAACAGTATAATTTTCCTGGACTCTTTAGTTCCTCCTACAAATTGCTATTTCTAATTGACCATATTTTCATGTAATGATTTTACAAGCAAAGAGATGTAGTTCTAATTCTCCTTAAACTGCAAGCCCTTGATAAATATATTTGATTTTACTAAAAAACACTCATGAAATTAAAAATATTATTTTACATGTACTTCATTATTGATTTTCTTGCTTAGAAACATAGTAGTACATTTTTCTGACACTAAAATCAGCAAACAAGGATTTGATTTCTCCTTCTTTATGAATTGATTCCATCATAAATGCATTCTGTAGTAAACAGAGACACTGAGAAACCAAACAAATGATCATCACAATCAATGTCCTCTAACTGTAGATAACAGGTACGTGATGAAATCTGCCACCCATTTGCTTTTCAAAAAGCAGAAGGAACATTCTGAAAGAAAGGAACAGTGTAGGGTGGGAAGCTCTCAACTAGGTCCTACATAGCAGAGAGTGATTCCCTGCTGAGCTGAGAGGACTAGGGATAAAATCTGGTTTTCCTTCCTTGCAGGTAGTAGCCTGGTGTATGAAGTGAGAAATACCCTAAGCCACGCTGTGCTCTTCATTCGCTTTGGATAGATGTACTTGTACAACTGTGTGCCTTTCCTTGAGACATTTAAAGTCTAAGTATGCTTTCTTGTTCTATGTGTAGTTTCTTCTACATATCTGCTTCATGTAATCCCTTGAGCTTCCTGCAAGGAAACTTAGCTACCAATTAGACATCTCTTCTCTTTTTTAATAAAGCTTTATTTTGTGTGTAAGAGTGCTATGCATGAATGTATATTCACCTCATGAGTGCAGGCACCTACAGAGATATAAGAAAGTGTTGGATCCCTTAGAACTGGACTTATGGGTGGTTGTGAGTCACAATGTGGTTGTAGAGAACAGAATTCAGGTTCTCTGCAGGAATGTTTAGTACCCTTAACCACCTAGCCATTGCTAAAACTTTGAAATTTACATTCTTAACTGTGGGAAGAGCTGAAAAAAAAGGTTTATTTGCATTCTAAGAGAGGTTTTTAAGCAAAGAAAAATGTAGAGCTCAATAAAAATCAATAAAAAAGATTTTTAAAGAGTAAATTATGGTTTTCATATAAGAAAACACTGGAGAGAGAACATGAAACGCAGATATTGGAAGGGTCCTAGGTTCTCACCTCTGCATTTGGTGTTCCTCCTATAGTCAGCTTTCTCAGTTTGTTTAGAATAGAAATTCGAATGAACTCAACTACTGTTTATTACATTGGTTCTGCCATAATGAGATTCATGTTTTATGAATTCTTACTATATTTCCACCAAAAAAAACGTGAGGAGTTAGTATGCTGTCAGTATCACATTTAAGCCAAGAGTTTATTATTTCTACTCTGCCATTACCTCTCCTAAGATACCATCTGTTGTCATGGGAACAATAATTTTATTAAAAAAGTATGTGGGATTGTAGAGAAAACAAGATGCTTTTTATTACATGCTACTGAGTCAGATTCAGGATTTGTGATCAAGTCCTTTTGGGAGCTGAGATGTGGCCTTCCACTTGTTTCAAATCTACTTTCTTATTGTTGGCTTTATTAGACCCAAAAAAGAATGTCTTTTCATCCTTGCTTGAAAATCAAATCAAAAAGTGGAGATTCTTTCATTTAGAAACAACCACCTTCTTGGAGCAAAACTCTTCTAATAAAACAAGCTTTCTAGTGTCCTATGTTAGAAGTCTGCTTCTATAAAAATGTCATTTTTTTAGTATTTATTACATTGTATTTATTTATTGTGAGTTGAGTGTACATCCCAATATATATATATATATATATATATATATATATATATATACACACACACACACACACACACACACACACACACACACACACACATGTGGTCATCAGAAGATAACCAACAGACATCCTCCTCCCCCTCCTGGATGGATGACAGGAAATTATACCAGGAGCTTTATCTGCTGAGCTATCTCACCAGGCCACACTATTTATATACTGAATGATCGCTACCGAGCCATGCAGATGAAGGCCATTCTGTTCACTTTATCCCAGATAAGGTTAATCATTTATTATCTTGAGCATTGAAATGACAATATAGTGAAAAATCATAAATTTCTATGATGTAGTTATAGAATACACTAAAGTTTAGTACCCTATTCCAAATATCTGCTAGCTTTATATTCTCCACATTTTTTTTTTCTTTTTGTCTAAAAAATGTAAAAGCATCATCAGGCTTTTGTTAGTTCTTCAGCCTTTGCCTTATAGTAAAAAATTCCTACTATTCATATAAGGTTAACGTCAGTTTTATGACTTATTCTTGTTAGCCAGCTCCTGTATAAGTCATACTGTAATCTAATGAACTTATGTAAGAGTGAGGAGGAAGAGAAGACAACCCCCACCCCCACTCCTCATGCATTTAGCTCCTTGTGCAGGTATCCTACCAGGAGATAAAGAAGAGCTCAGAAGGGTTGGCTTCCATTGCTCAAGATACAGACAGCGTCAGGGGATGAGTAATTGTAGATCACAGCCCAAGCAAGATGCTTTTACTACTACTGCCCTTGGAACTGTTAACCATGGAAGCTATCTGGTAATGAAGCAAATTCAAGGGTGGGCTTGAAGACCAAGGTGTACTAAAGCAACCTGTAGTGGAGGAAGAATTAGGAAATAGTGAGGTTGCCTGTATCTCTCCCATTCCAGGAAGTGTCGTTCACAGAAGCTAGGCAGTGTGGCAGGAGACCCCACAGAGTTTTGCTTGCTGTGTTTTGTGCTGCTTTGAATATGAAAGGAAGGGAAAGTGTTAATGGAGAAAGTTGTGTCTGTGTTTTCTCCTTTCTTTCTGCTGCTTAGTGGTTCCCTTTCTTTCAGTAGTGATGTTTTCTACCTAAAAACGTTTTAAATAGCAGGTAGTAAAGGTTTACAACAAGATACAGGCTTAATGCAAATCTAAGTTCATCTGCTCGATCTACCCAGCTGTTTCTTTACAGTATTATATAGAATTCAAAGTCACTGTGATCAGCTTTGTCTTTTGTTATCTGTAGTATAGCTCATCCAATTAAACATCTTATAAGTTGAGAAGCATTTGGAAGCATTATTTAGTTTTAGTCAACTATACTAAAATATATTATTGGCAAAGAAAAAGAGTTGCTTGTTAGAATTTAGAATAATGTATTTCATCGTTGGGATACATTTAGAAGTAGATAATGTTGATCATTATAAAGCTGCCAGGAAAATGTACTAAAGAGCATCGTGAGAAATGCGAGCCGATAACGCTGAGACACTTAATAGTCTCTGTCACGTTGTTAGGATGTCATAGTCAAAGGAGCCATGCATGATATGATTCTGACTCTGGATATAAATGATTTTTCTTTCAGAATTTGTAAGGTGTTCCCCCATTTTAAACAAGACACTGGCTGTTAAAGAAATACTTGGTGGTGTTTAAGGAGTGACTTTTTGTAAATAAAACACATGGTAGCGGTTATATAATAGGCTCTCCATGAATGTCTTTCTGTGGGCATAGAAGAGCACATGAACAAATCAACACATTCCCAGTGGCATCTCACAAATAGCAATGCTGGTACTCAAAACATGAAATAATTATGTCTGTCCAATTTTATGAAAAGCCTCATGGTGGTTTTAAAACTACAAGTAATTTTTGTACCTAAATACAAAACAAAATTACTAGTCTTGGTCTTTGTGTACATTCACAATTAAATTTGCCCACGATCTAGTTAAAGTTATTATGGTAATTTTACACAGTGGATAGAAATAGCGTTGTGTAATGGAGGTGCAGGTGGAGGGTTAGCTAGAGCCAATACATCATGAATAATACAGCTTGTTTTCTTGGTTTTCTCTGGTTGTGTCTCCTAGCAGACTGCACTGTTAACTGTTGTGAGAGAAGCAACCACAGTCACTCTGGCATTAAGAACCTTCTAGAACAATGTCTGTGCTATCTTCTTTCTAGTTACCCCCCTCTCATTGTTAACTTTTATTGCATTCTCTTAGAGATAAGGTATCTTATTTACCAAACACAATATCGCGCAGCTTTAGGATTCTTAAAAATGCCAGTGAAGTTATTTGGAAAACTGAGCTGGCAGATTTTCAGTGCTACATATTCAGAGATGCATGCCGTGGGGTTGGTAGTAATTCTTCATTTGCGCTGTGACAAGTTGCCTATTTCCATATGGCTTCCTTTCAGTTAAAGGACGGGGCAGGGTGAGGTTTTGTAGAGTACTACTTGCTTGGTAGAACTTAGAATATACCTCCTTCTGAGCTGACAGCTGTTGCAGTATGTTCCAGAAGTATCCACGATTGCCTCCCTGTAGCGTCACCAGGTGCTGCTGTGCCTGGAAGACTCAAATGTGGCACCAACTTTTGCAGATGTCACCATTGTCAGCCACATGTAAGAACTCTCTTGATTAAACTTTGGGCAAACAGCAAATTAGTAATTAAACTAAGCAATATGTTATGTTTAATTTTTTTTAGATTTGTTTCTTTGCTTATGAAGTTTAAACAAACTAGCAAATTGTCCAGTTTCTTCTCAAAACCACAATGTTATTTCTCTTCCTTCTTTCTTTATTTTCTAATTTATTCAGCTGAGCATGTCTTTAATAGTTAATAATTTTGCTTAATTTTAATGAGCCTGTGGTGATTTTTTAAAAGTACAGGCAATAAGTTAATACTGTTTCCTTAGAGTTCTAAGATATCATTTATTTGAGAACTCTATTTTAAATGTAATTACAAAATATAATGACTCCACAACCTTTATTTTAATCAAACAATGCTTAGATTATGCTATATCCATAGTCATATGTATCAGGTGTCCATACCAATCAATATTAGTTATCTTTCAATATATTTTTGCCTCAATTTATAAATAGCACATACATAGCTTATCCCAAAATTTGACATAGCTTATCATGCTGTAGAGCCAGTAACAAATGGGATCTAGAGGTTCAGATTGTAAATCATGCATATTTTAAGTCTGGTTGTTTAATTTACAAAATCCACATGCTTTCTATAGTGTCATGTGTATATTTTAAAATGAAAGTCATTTACTTTCTAGTCAAAGTGAAAATAAGGCAGAAAAATAACATGTAGTCAGCAATGATATTAGTACACACAAGTGTGCAATGGTTTTGTATGTACCTTGTGGAGATGACACATCTATTTGTCTGCACATCTTTTTGCAACCATAACTCAGTGGATCCCTAAAGGAAAATGAACTCATGTTGGGTGAAGGATACATTTTGTAGTGCAATAAAAAAAATAAAGGGTACTTTTTTGGAAAAAAAAATAGTATTTTATAGATCTTTAACTTTGATTTATTCTAAATTACTCACAATGAACCTTATAATTACTGTAATTACTGTCTCTTCTTCATTTTTCTCCTTTAAGTTTCCTTCTCATCTAGATGCCTGTGTGGTCTTTCATCCTCTGTTTGTGTCTGTATAATTATATGCACAATAAGGAAAAACTACTTTGAAATTAACCACTAACTCTAAAAGAGGAAAGTGATTCCAAAATGTCAGGTTCAATGACAGCATGTGACCAATGTGACCAGGCAAATCCAGTCTTTTCTTGCATCATATCATCAAAATTATTGTTTTATTCAAAAATCTAAAAATGTTTTTAATGCAGTTTGTCTCTCAGATTGCATCCAATAGATCTCGTGAATAATTCTTTTTTTTTTCCTTTAGGTTTCAGATAATTTACATATTATTTTCATGCTTTAGGTTCTTTTCCTGATGAATTTTTTTTATGGAGTATACTACAAATTACGATATGAAAAGAATTGTCATAAGGTGGCAGTATGTTTCAATGGTAACCGTCAGCGAAAGCAGTTTCTTGCACTGGGTGCTTACTTAACCGATGGTGAGGAGGATTCACAAAACAAAAACAACAACAACAACAAAAAAACACTCAGCTTTTCCCCCCTTTTTCTTTTTTTAAAGGAAAACGGAGTTTTATTACTTAGGGTGTATGAGGAGTTACTCAAAATACTGCTGTTTAGTTTTTACTTTTCTCAGTGCCAGAGATCATTAGCAAATACATCTATTATTTTCATTCACTACGACACAAAGGAAAGCCACTTCCTTCCTGTTGTGGCTGTGCACAGGGCTCAACAGTGAGATCAGACACCTTATCAACAGAACCATTGCCACCACTTTCGTGAGAAATAATAGGTGAGCTTGCATGTTTGAAGCAGTGTGCTCTAGGTTCTAGTTCTTTTATGTGATCTACTTTGTGATGTTTCCAGGTTCCATTGGTTTGAGTTAGATACAGGTGCATTTAGTCAGGATTTGATAAACTGCGCATGTCTGTGGCGAAGTGATAGTAAAGACTTAACTTCTAATGAAGGACACTGTGTTTAACTTCCTGACTTCCGCTTGTTTTCTTTGTAAATCTGAGTCAGTCGTTTTGCCTCTAAAATATATATTTCTTACTACTGATTTGTAGACAATATAATGCAAGGGCATTAAAGGATTTAATGAGATGATGTTTTGGGGTGGGCTTACTAAATTCTGAGTTTTAAAAAATGATTCATAGAGCCAAAATATGTTCTCTTTTGTTTCCAATATTTTCCTCTATGACCTTACTTTGAAAGAACAACTTGCAGATTGTCAAACTGATCTGTGGTGTCACTATGGCTCAGTGTATAATTGCTACTTAACTGTACAAGGAAGGTAGCCACACAACAAAGGAAGCATGCAACTGTCCACTGTATGCTAACACTAAGCTCTTCCAAATCCCTAGAAATAATGTATATACAGATACATAGCACACAGAAGGCATAACTATGTGTTTGGTTTCCATAAGTGCCCAGAAACAGGGGCAGGGTTGGGGGGTGGGGGAAGAAAGAGAGGAAAGGAGAGAGAGAAAGGGAAGGGAGGGAGAGATGAAAGAGAGAGAAACAGAGAGAGAGAGAGAGAGAGAGAGAGAGAGAGAGAGAGAGAGAGAGAGAAAGAGAACAAGTAGTGTTCTAGCACTGTTCTGTGGATAAATATCTTTGCAGTCTTAAATAACACTCCATCGTTCTGATCTTTGTAAACTGATTTTGAAAATCCACAAGTTCCTATCAGGCACAGTACCCTAAAATGGTCTTATTTTACATAATTACAAATGACTAAGCCCTGAATTGTATGAGTGTATGTACAATTAATGTTCAGAGGGGAGAAAAAATAAGTATGTTCTCTGGTATTTGTAATATCTTTGGCACTGTTGCAAGGAACAGAGTTTTAGTTGCTCGTAAACAACATTAATGACAAAAACTCTGGTAATTTTTCTTCATGAAAGGTAAAAAAATTAATATGACTAAAACAGTTATATAAATGTAAATAAATTTTAATTTTTAAAAGAATTTGAATGAAAAAAGAAATTATTAAAAATTTTAATACCAGTTCTTAAAACAGTGTAAAATGATGATTACTTAGGAGCAAAAATGTCCCAGGTGTATTAGATAATTGTTAATGGCAGGTATTAGTGTTTTAATCAAAACAATAAGGTCCATAATATTATAGTCTTTTCAACCATTTTACTGATGGTGTTTATCTCTGCGCATGAATATAAGTTCCATTGAAATTTCTTTTACCAGCTTCCTTATTTTTGTTATATCCTGGATTTATATATTAATGCAAGGCTTTCTGATATTGAGAAAAGATGATGCTTACATGCTTGACCTCGTTAAATTTCTGTTCAGTGAGGAGGTGAGCACAGGCTTCTCTGGGGAGGTGGGCACAGTCTTCTACAGGGTGGTGAACACAGGCTTCTCTGGGGAGGTGAGCATAGGCTTTTATAGGGAGGTGAACACAGGCTTCTCTGGGGAGGTGAACATAGTCTTCTCTGAAGAGGTGATCACAGGCTTCTGTGCAACAATCAGGCCATCTATGCAAAGCAAGGACACTCTCTCAGGTCTCCAGCCTCTCTCTTTCCCCCTACCAAACATACAGAGCTACTGAAAGTCATTGACAATTGGAGAAAGTCTAGGAAATGTAATCCAGAAAGGCTTCCTGGAAGGATTATATACCGTGTGACGCACAGGGATCCTTGTGCCAAGGCCAGCAGCTGCCGCCACTGCTTTCTGACATCATGAAGCAAGCTGAAAAGGACTGGGTGGTGTGAGGATGTACGCACATTGTGAGACAGGCATAAAGCCTCAGCAGGGTTCTCTTAAAGCTTGATTTCCTTGCAGAGGAGAAGGCATGTTGAGATGAGATGTTCGAAAGAAGAAAAACAGAACTTACAAGAATCTCAAATCATGGAGCTCCCACATTGGATTAAGTAGTAAATATTTGGAATAAATATTTGTGGCTAAATGAAGCAAAAAAGGAGATAAGTTAAATTTGATTAGCTCTTAAGATTATAGAGAATATTGATAAAGTTTCAAAGTGCCAAATCCTGCAATGACAAGACAAAATGATTGTCAAATAAGTCATTTCAAGGCCTCATTGGAAACATTTTACAGTCTATTTAAGCTAAATGGCGTTCATATGTTCTGTGGACATTCATCAACTATTGCGGCAAGCCTTGGATACCCTCTCATATGGCTGATGTCCCATCTTCATATAAGCCACATACCAACATAGAGATGTATTTACAACAGAGTCAACCAGAAACTGCTTGGGCCTTTCCAAGCCTATGCTGGTGGAGGACACAGATGGCTGTCTCCCAGACTTCTTGGTCTGGAAGGAGCACATTCAGCCAGGAGCCTCTCGACCTCTGACATGGAGTGATCAGGAACCATCATAATAAGCAAAATCTGATGTCAGTAGGCCCAGGGCACCATAGAGAAGAAAAGCAACAACTCTGTGCCTAGATGTCTCCATGGTCCCAGGTGGCAGCACCAGTCATATCAGTAAGGCCATGGCCCTTGAATACCCGATATGGTGCCAGTTTGCTGACCAGATCCCAGTCATCCACGTGGCCCTCTGTGGTAACAGCCGCAACATACATCAACCTGGACCCTGTATCCAGACATGGCCCTGGGCAGCAGCACTGGCCTGGATGACACCATGATCTTGCATGATAGTGCAGGTAACAAATATCAACATGGCCCTGGTGGTGGCATGGCCCTTAGACACCCTCATGACCACAGGGTGCAGCCCAGACCCCAAGCATCTGTGTGGTCTTCAGTAGCAACATTGGCAATAAACATCAACAAGGATTCTGACTGTGGTAGGACCATGGACCCAGATATGGTCCTAGGCAGTGGCCCAGCCCAGATATCACCATGTTCCCAGGTGGTAGCTCAGGCAATTTGAATCAGCATGGTCCCTGACTAGCCTAGAGACACCAACACTTGCAAATGCACAGACTTTGATGGTCTCAGAAGCTAAGAACATTAATGCAGACCCTGGGTGTAACAGAGTCACAGACCTAGACATGGCCCTCAATTAAAGTCTTGGTGTTGATAATACCATAGCTCCAGGTGACAGCACTGGTCACTCAAAATGGCTTTGCCCTGTGACAGGACAGCCCTAAGGAATCAACACGGTCAAGGTTGCAGCCTAGACACTAGGCATGTGTGTAGCCTTTGATAGCAACGTGGGCCAGGTACATCAACACAGACCAATGACTTGTGACAATGAATACTTGCAAATAAGGATGAATGGACTAAAGAGTTAGCCGTGTGACTCAATGGGCCACACTACAGCTTCCACAGCAAGATTCTTCTCCTCTTTCTTTCTTTCTTTCTTTCTTTCTTTCTTTCTTTCTTTCTTTCTTTCTTTCTTTCTTTCTTCTTCTTCTTCTTCTCTCTCTCTCTCTCTCTCTCTCTCTCTCTCTTTTCTTTTCTTCCTCTTGCTTGGTTTTTGGTTTTCTTCTAAATGTGATTTAAATTTTGTTTTGGGGGAAGGTACAAGGGCAGAGGGTGGATGTGAAGAGACATGGAAATAAGTGGAATCGGAATATATGACATGAAATCCTCAAAGAATCAAGAAGAGTTAATAAAAATTATGTACATTTATCTACGAGAGAAATAGAGAGCAAGCACATGGGTACCCATGAGAGGAAATGCCTCAGCCCATGTGTATCAATCAGGTGATAACCTGAAGTTTGCAGGATTTAGTCGTCTACCATATAGCTCTAAAGCTCAGACTCAGGCTGTCAGTCTTGGTAGCAAGGACCTTCACACACTAAACTATCTTACTATCCCCAAAGACTTTATAACTACAAAAGAAAATGAGAAATTGATAAAGACATTAAAATGTTTCTGTACAAGTGAATGTTAAATATGAATGTTCTTGAATGAGTGGATTATCCTGTAACCTTGATTATATATAATTGGTTCATGGCATGTAAAACTCAGTCTCCAATAATGAAGAATGTGTAGCTATCGAGCAAGGCCATGAAGGAAAGCAAATTGTAAAATGGTAAAGTTCTTGTGTCAAAGGAAAAGTGTCTGACTTTGTAATAATATGAGCACAAGAAAAATATGCTGCTTTATATCTTTAGGTAAAACACAATGATGACTGTTGAAAAATTTAAAAGTAGAATACGCATCCTAGGGGACACTGAAGAGGAAAAAAGTGTCATGAGTTAACACAGAACTGGTGTGTGCCTAATGTATGAACTATGGGATTAGTGGGGATGATTGACAGGAAGGAAACCATGGTGATGCAGTTCTACCAATACACAAGCCAGAAGGAACAGAATTCCACAAAAAAAGGTAAAATTCTGTCTACAATATGGTTCTTGGGGAAAAAAATACATCAATTATTTACATTTAACAAATAAAATTAACTATGTAAAAATATAACTTCTTCACACTAGGAAGAGAGGAAAGTCCCATCCTTATGTTTAAAAAAAAATTAGAGCCAAGTTAGAACCTGAGACAATTACAGTTTTGAATAACAATGAAAGTATAATAGAACATGTAAACTATTAAGAAAATTACATGGACTAAAGAGTCTAGTAAATTAAAATTGTGTAACCAGTCATGCAATGGTAAAGGAATTAGGAGGAGACCATAAACTAAAAATGAAAATTAGAAAATCCAGCTAGAGAAATCTGCAGTGCTTCACTGTTATAGGTGAGCATCCTGCTTCAGTATTAGAAATTATTGTCAGGTACAAATGATAATCCCCATGTTTTCTACATGGGAAATATGGCAATCTTTATAATTTACTGAAATACCTCTAGTCATGAAAATCTGAAAAAATAACCCAAAGAAACACTAATACCAAAAATACGTATTTGGTAAAATGCTAACTAAGTTAGTTAATAGTATTCAGTAGCAAAAGTGATATTGAAAATGTTTGAGATAGGTACAGCATTATTGTAGTAGGAAGGCCACTAGTTAGTTCCCGGCTGCTCAGTCCCGAAATAATGACACAGAAACTATATTATTTAAATCACTGCTTGGTCCAATAACTCTAACTTTTTATTGGCTAGCTCTTACACATTAATTTAACCCATCTCCATTAATCTAAATATTACTACATGGCTGTGGCTTACTGGCTAAAGTTCTGGTGTCTGTCTCTGACAGAGCTACATGGTTTCTCCCTAACTCTGCCTTCTTTCTCCCAGCATTCAGTTTAGTTTTCTTTACCAAGGTAAGTGCTGCCATGCTATAGGTACAAAGCAGTTTCTTTATTCATTAATGATAATCACAACATACAGTGGGAAATCCCACATCACCTCCCCTTTTCTTTTTAAGTAAAAGAAGAAGGTTTTAACTTTAACATAGTAAAATTACATACAAAAAACAGGTATCAAGCAAGAATTACAGTTATAATATTTCATCTACTTTATGTGTCATGATAACTAAGAAAAACTATAACTATTACTACATATCTTCAACTCCATCAAAGACTCTAGAAATAATATTACCTAAGTAAACAGGAAGTACATTGTAAACAAGTTACAAAACTCTAAAAGTGACAGACATCTTGCTGCCTGTACAATTACCCAAAGTTCTTCTATAATGTGAAGCATCCATCTTCAGCCGACAGGCCCATAGTATCCAGCAGACTTTTCCATGAAGCAGAAGTATCAAAGACAGTTCTGCCTATATTGGTAGTTTTTCAGTTACTTTCTTCTGTGTCCTGCAGAATGTCTGAGAGACTCTTTCATGAAGCAGAAACTCGAAGGACCATCTCACCTTTAGGCAAGTTCAGCAGGCATTTTTCTGTGGATCCTGCATATAAGAAACCTCTTCAGAGCCGGGCAGTAGCAGCACATGCCTTTAATCTCAGCACTCGGGAGGTAGAGTCAGGTGAATCTCTGTGAGTTCAAGGCCAGCCTGGTCTACAAGAGCTAGTTCCATGACAGGCCCCAAAGCTACAGAGAAACTTTGTCTCAAAATAAGTATAAATAAATAAATAAAAAGAAACCTCTTCAATGCCTGTCATCCTCTTGAAGTAATTGATGCTGCCAGGCAGATGTGTCTCATTATCATAAAAGTCCAAACTTCTTAAAACATTTTAAATGACATATTCTGAAGGTCTTTGAAAGGTTTGAAGATTATCTAATTAAAATATATCTCTATATATCTAGAAAGCCTAACTAACATGACTATAAGCTTCACTATTATAGATGACTACCTATTAACATATATCTTTAAAATTTTTTATACCTTAATCAAGGGCAGAAATATATATACACACTATAACAAAATTAGCCTTAAACTTGTATCAGTAAAGCAAGATTCATACCAATGAAAATCTCTATAGTATATCCCCCTTTAAATACAAACAAAGATTTATAAACAATATTTGGGAATATGGGCATGTTTCTCTTCAAACTGCTTCCTGCAGTTTATTGGGTGAAGTAATTTATTGAGGGGTGCTCAAGGCAACCTTTCAGGGGGTGTTGGTCCATCAAAACACATTGGTCTGGAATTAGCGCATAGGTTTTCATCCTCTGTGGAAACAAAAGAAGAACCTCTTTTCCAAAGCAACATATCCATAGACTCAAACTTTGAAATCAAGATACCTTTAAAACATTTATGTTGGTTTAGCTTAGCAGCCCATACAACGAAATGTCTCTCTGTACTTCGCTTCTTCACAGTCAAAAAAATTCAAGGAAAACACAATAATATACATAATCCTGACTCTCTGTGTGTATTTCATCTTTATGTGGCTTTTTAAAATTTTAAATCTGATACTTTTTAATATTTATTATGTCTTTACTCCTTTAATCTATGACTGTCTGTATTCTGTTTCTTTAAAAACTTTACATATTTTTTTAAAAAAATTACTTCTTTTTATAACTGTCTATATTCTTTTTCCTTTCCGTCTCAAGCCTATGTACATTTATCCAACACTGTGGCCCATTTCGAGGTCTTTTTTTTTTAAAAAAAAAATCTGAATCTGTCTTTACTGTGTATCTGTAATTATTTTCTGACTAAAAGTGATTCTTAACATTCTAGGCCCTTCTTATGAACTTAAAGTGGTGCCATTGCTAGGGGAAATATGGCACTGCCTGATTGTCCTGCCCAGTCCAATATGATGGAGACATGTTTGCTGCTTCTGAGAGCCATGCACCATTTTCAGGCACACAGAGGGTCTATGTTGCCATTAAGCAAGTTTTAGCACTCTGCTTACAAAATCCCATTTAAATGCTCCTTAGGTGAACCTCCTAAAAGAGCCAGAGCCATTGTGCTGGCAAACCAGGAAGTCACTGCTTTTTTTTTTTTTTATAGAAAAGGGGCAGTTTTCACTGCACCTCTCTTAAAGTAGCCACAGCGCCTTTGCTTGCCACGTGTCCATCTAGAAAAAAGAACTTGTGCCTACCAAAAACTGTGCTAAAATCTGTTTTTTTGTGTCTAACATTCCTTTTCAAGCTCTCTCAGGTTTTAAGTGGATTTTAGTTGGCCATGTTAGTGTGTCAATTTGTTATTAGGCCGCTTGTTTCATTCCGGGCTGCTCAGCCCTGAAATAATCACACAGAAACTATATTATTTAAAACACTGCTTGTCCCATTAGATCTAGCTTCTTATTGGCAATCGCTTACTAATTTAAAATAACCTACTTAGAAGTAAAGCAAATTCAAGAATCTCATAATAATAGAGTTTAATTTTTTTCAATTATTTGAAAAAGAGAAACAAACCAAGAAGCATTTGCATTAAGAAAATAAAACATTCTACAAAGCTTTGCATTTTAACAGTGTAGTTCTAAAATGGTGTTGAATGAAATGAAGTCAAATTTATATACTTTTTAATATAAAGTATTAAAACAAAAATTATAAAGGTCATAATCTCTCAGATATAGAATGATATATGTTTAAATTTTTCTTGCATAATTATTCATAATAGCAAAATATAAACAGGGACAAAATGATCTGTAAACCTAATTTTGGAGACCATTTAAATCATCCTAATGTTACAGGGATTGTGCAAAAAATACCCATCGACATATTGGCACACAATTAATTGTACTGACACGGAAAACATTTTAATATTTTATGAAGCAGCAAATGAAGCTAAACCAGATAAAAATAAAACTCACTGTAAGGTGTATTTTATTCATATGTTTAGTCTATGTTCTGTGTGTGAGTGTGTTCATGAGTGCAGGCACCCACAGAGACAATAAGAGGGTGTCTCTGAAACTCACATGAAGAGAGTTGTGAGCTGCCTGGTATGGACACTATGAACCAAACTCTCCCTCTGCAGGAGCAGAATGAGTTCACAGATTTCTTGTAGTCTCTCCAGCCTCTAAAATAAAATAAATATCTCTAAATAAGATTAAGATATCTTAATCTTCTAGTCATTTGAAGTCATTTTCTTTGTACGTGTGTTTCTGCACTATATAGGTGTTTCACAGGATATCTCCTAAAACTCCTGGCTCACAGGACAGCAATATTTATTTAAAGTTGATAAATTTTTCTTTGAGAGAGTGTGTTCCTGTGGAGTGGCCTGGCCTCTGTTCTCCCTGTTCTCACCTGCAGAGGGCTGTAGCTATGGGATGCAGCACTATACCACAGCGGATTCACAATACACATAAAAAAAATGAAAAGGGACACCTATCAAGTTTGTGTGACCTCTAAAAGCATATTGAAGTATCCGTTTCATGCCTTTTTTCCAACTTTCTACATTTTGTTCTTAATGTTTACCCAACTCTGCTGGATAAAATTACTTTGAAATTCAGTTTATGGTTTTTTCTTAACTGTCAGAGTAAGTGGTTTTTTCATATGTTGGATCAATGTATTTTTCATATACAATATACAGCATCTCAACATACAATAGCAATTATATTTTTATCTATTTATTTGCAAATATCTCATGTGTATGTTCCTATGTGTATGCACATACACATTTTAGGTCGCACATACTGCTTTAAGATATATTAAAGAACTAAGAGAAGTAGAAAATTAACTATTTTAATTATACTTGTGTAGCAAATGAATTGTGACTGAGATTTTGGATCGTGTTACAACATATTTCATTATGTCTTGGATGGGTTGTAGAACTTAAAGGGGCTTATATGAAAAGGACATTGTGATTCTTATATTGCCTGATTCAGCCTACCCCAAATGACCCTCACAGAGACATCCTTTGTTTTTGAGTCACACAACCATGTTCTCAGTTGACTATCGTTTACTTTGTCTTCAACTATGATAAAATACCATGACCAAAAGCAACTTGGGAAGAAAGAGATTAATTTATCCTGCAGCTTTTGGTCCAGTATCTGTGGAATTCCGGGTAGGAATTAAAGGCAGGAACCTGGAGACAGGAGCTGAAGCAGATGCCATAGAGGAATACTGCTTACTGACCTGCCCACCTTGGCTTGCTCAGCCTGCTTCCTTTTATGCTCCAGGACCATATTCAGGGACTGGCATTGCCAACAATGAGTTAGACACTTCTGCATCAATCAGTAAGAAAGCGCCCCACAGGCTTGCCTGCAGGCCACTATTAAAGAGGCATTTTATTAGTTATGTTTTTCTCTTCTCCAGTGATTAACATTTGTTGAGTTGACATAGCTAGCCAGCAAAGATTTGTATTTTTATGATTCACACAATGTTTCCTGATTCACATGCACGGCATTAACCATACTAAAGGTTATTTTTTAATAGCCTTATTTGCAAAAATCTGGATGGTAATAGAAAAAATAGAATTCAAGCTATAGTGTGTGTGTGTGTGTGTGCGTGTGTGTGTGTGTGTGTTTGGGTGTGTGTGCTTAAAGGTCTTGAGTTAGAATTAATCATCACAAAGCATTGGGCATTTTCTTGTCGATGTTAGTAAAGTCATAGTGTGTTAGGCTCCTTCGTGGGAAAATCAGTATACTCACTCATCTACCAAATTTTACCTAGTGACTAAAGTTGTGTAGTGAACATCTACTTTTTGAATCTGAGATTAGAAGAATGAAGTTGCACGGATAATAATCTCCCAAGGAAACAACTAGGGATAGAGTCTCTGAATTGGGAGCTGTAGTACAGGCTTCTTCATATGCAAAGACCTCTGCACCTGCAGTCCCTCCTCCAGTTCTTTAACCACAGATGGTTTAGGTTCGTTGCAGGCCCAAGAGAAGATTCAATGTTTCTCTTAGTAGAAACCACCTCTAAATCCCTGACACCCTCTCAACCCCAAATTTAAGCTAAAGTAGAATGATGATTTTCTTTGAATATCTCTTACTTTTTTGGATCATTGAATGTTTTTGGCCATTATAATTTATGGAGATAAATAATGTTATTATATTTTAACTCACTGACATTTATGGACATAACAGCTGGTATGTTGAAGTTTTAAAGTACATGAATGCACAGGGAGATGGATAGATAGATTGATACATTGGAATTATTTAAATATTAAAAACAGTGATTTGAGTATAAGATATTTTCAACAAAATATTTTGAGGGCTAGTTTTGAGATCTTGTTCCACATTTGGAAATATTTAGAATAAAACAATTTTGTTATTCTGAAAAAAAAACCTAATGGGTTAGCCACCACACACACACACACACAAAAATGTGTCATGGTTCGTTAAATGAGCTTAGTGAGAAATGTTTTCCAGTATGATCTTTTCAAATATAATTCAATGCATGATAGATTATTCTATGCTTGAAGTAAATTTATGCCTTTTCAGAGTAAAAAAGCCTAGTAGCACTTAGTTGAAAATTGCTTCTCTACTGCTTTAGAGAAATTTGTATAATTGTATCCAGCTCTTGTATTCTTTGGGAATGGAAATTTTTAGACCAGAGAGTACTTTATCCCTTCCAAAAGTTCTTTTCCTTCCTACAGAATAATGCTACTGAATGGAAACCAAAGTGTGACCAGAAATTTCTAAATAGTCTGTAAGAATCTGGGACAGTCTGTCAATAGGAGAAGAATAGCTGCAGAAAGCCTTCCAATAAGTAACACCTTGGTAAACGCTTTTCCTTTTGTATTATCATAGGAAAAACTGAATAGAGTTTCTACTGCTAGAATGTAATACTTCTCTTTTTAACTTTGGAAAGATTTTGTGATTGCAACACCGTTAACCATATAAACATCATTTTATTTCCCATTTCTTTCCCTGTTAGGGAAGGCATTTATTTTAAAACTTATTTCACTTTTGTGAAATCACAAATTAATTTGAGTCATTAAAATAGCTGTTATTTAGCCTGTTTCTATGTGTGCTTTTCCTTATTAGGAAAAAGATCCATTTTAAAATAAATATCTTTGGTTTGAAGCCTATGTATGCATTAAAAATTTTAACTTACAGGAAAAAAAAGTGTTGAACATTTATTCATCTTGTACCAGGAATTCAGCTTTTGTAATTGAATTATTGCAATTTTCCCACGACAGTGACTTTTCAACTGCTGAAATTACAAGGAAATGACTACTTTTGAATGTGAAAGAATGCTTAAGCTTTTCCATTATCTTCTCAGATCTGAGCACATCTTCTGAAGTGACAATAACAAGGATGAGTGCATTTCTGTTCCTGTCATTCATTATGATTTGTGAGAAATTCTTGCTTACTTTGTGATGTTTGACAATGCTTGTGCCAAAAGAGTAATTATATCAACCTACATTGCAATCAGCCCTGATCAGAGCACATTCAAAAAGTTCATGTTTACTGAGTTCTAGGTCTATGGATTTTTTTTAAAATTAGGAAATGTTTCAATATTATTTCACTGCATGTATGGGCACATGTAATCTATTAGCATATGACAGATTATGTGACCTCTGAAAATAGAAAATTCTAGAAATGGTGAAATTTAGTAGGAATTGAGTTATGGATAGATACATGTACCTATCTGAGAAAATATTTCTCATATTCCCCAGACTTCTAAGGAATAGTTTGCTTCTTCTCCTGGTTATGTTGATTAAATAAACTCACCGTGAGTTTATTCTTGGGACATTTATGTAAAAATCAGGCAAGATTTATAAATGTGAGTCTTCTCTCTTAGCTTTGGCAAGTATTTCCTTGGTGCATCCTTGGGAATGAAAGCAGCAACAACACACATCTGAAGTTGATAGATCCTAAGTTATAGTTTTGGCTTTATTTATGCTAAACTGAGACATTATAAAAATTTGTTACTGAGTTTACCCTTGATATTTTTAAGAGATCATTGCATAGGAATGCAGTGCTCAGGTCCTTCTGCATAACAAGCCATCTCATAGCTCAGTGGCTTAAAATAATAGAAGTTGTTAATTCTAGCAAATTTACTTATGAATTCCTTGAAGACTGGCTTCTGTATATGATGGGATTACAAGGGAGGTTTAGGGATCATGTGAGGTTGATTCAAATAGGAGATAAAAAATTGGTCATGTAAGGCAGCAAGCCCTAAGCGACTGCTCTGAAAGTATCCTTGCTAGAGGCCAAGAGTGTCAGAGAATAGTTCTTCCTGTCTCTTTGTCATTGCCTATTAAATGTCTCTGCCTAGAGGTTGTGCATGACTAAATGACTGAAACTTAGAAGATACACTGTGAATGGATAAACTGGACTGATCGACAATTCTGTTCTCAGGCCTCACCATAGTTTTTTCTGTAAATTCCTTTAAAAAGCTCCCAGACTAGGAACTCAATTATATCCTATTTCCTGGGACTCCATTCCTCCTGTTGTGTACTTCTCTATAAAAGCTCCCACCTCTGGCCATCTCTCCTTCTCCCCTTGACTTTAAGCTTCCACCTATGAATCTATAACATTCATTTTGTAGTTTTGGTTGTGAGCTTAGCCTTTAGTAACTGAGCTATCTCTCTAATCCAGCTGTATCACTCTGGCATTTTCCCCAAAATGTTCCATCCTACCACAAAGACATTTGCTCAACTATATTCATAGTAGCTTTATTCACATAGCCAGAAACTGGAAAGAGAAAAAAAAAACCCTAGATGTCCTTTGACTGAAGAATGGATAAAGAAATTGTGGCATATATACACAATGGAGTACTACTCAGCTGTTAAATGACTCTATGAGGTGTGGGTGCAAATGTATGGAACAAAAAAAATCATCTTGAATGAAGTATCCCAGATTCAGACAGACAAACAGGATCAGTGCCTAGCCCTGTTATTAGCAGATCAGATAACCTTCCTCCAACAACTGATGGGAACAGATGGAGAGATCCACATTCATATATTAGGTAGAGAGAACCCAAATTAGAGATCTCCATCAGGTTCCTGACCATGGATCTTGGGGATCCCCACAGAAGAGTAGGACGAAAAATTATAGGAGCCAGAGAGGTTGAGGTCCCAAGGAGAACAATGTCCACAGAATCAAATAATGCTCATAGGGACTGCCAGACACTGAACTGACAATCACAGAGCCTGTACATGGATCTATTAGGCCCACTGAACATATGTTATAGTCCTTAGCTTGGTGTTCTTGTGGGACTTCTAACAATTGGAGTTGGAGGTTCCTTTGATTCCTGATTCCTTTGCCTGTTCTTGGGACCCTTTTCCTCCTACTGGGTAGCCTTGCCCAGACTTGATATTAGGATCTGTGTCTGGCCTTATTGTTGAGATCGCCGGGAGGCCAGCTATTTTATTAAGGGGAACAGATGCGGAGTGAATCTAGGGGAGATTGGAGGTAGGGGCAATGGATGGAGTGGAGGGAGGGGAAATTGTGGTCAGGATGTATTTTATGAGAGAAAAATAAAAACAAAAAAAAGAATTATAAAAAATTACTTTAATACTCTATGGTCCATAAATTTCTTTATTTGACTTCTTCAGATTAGAACCCTAAAGACAATGGCTTGGAGTGGTTTTCATGGCTCTTAAGTTTCCAGGATCCTCTATCCCTGCAAAAGACTCCATTTTCTTTCAAAGACACCCAGTGTGTCTAAACTCCTATACTGAGTTATAGCAAGGTCTAGGTTTAGCACAAGTACACCTCAGTTATACTACAATCTCTTAGCATAAACATTTCACAGCATCGGATTAATTTGAAGTGGAGAAATGTGTTCTCCTTTGCAAGGAAGAAGTTATAAAGTCATATTACTAAAGTGTAGGAGAGAGAAATTTTTTTTAAAAAAAATATGTTTTTTGTCAATAACTGATTAAAGACCACACTTCCTTCAAATCTTAAACATCTTCCCTTGAATAAAGATACTTTCTCTTGCCACTCAATGCTCAGGATCTTTGTCCACCCCAAATTCAGTTCCTCATAGCGACATAAAGTACTGAATTCATCAGGTGTGTAACAGTCACTGGTTTGCACGGTCTGAAATTATGCTGGTAAAATGTTATCAACTCCCTCTTTGGCCAATGTAGGAGACAGTTTTGATTCTTCCCAATGTTCATTTTCCAGGAGTAGCTTTTCAGCTCCTTGTCTCCAAGAAGCTCTCCAATTTCTTATCTCTGACCACTGCGAAGGTGTTAATTTCTTTCATTGGCTGTGTATGAAGAGATGGTCCTTATATCCTCAGCCCCATTCTTACCCATAGAAAATTCACACAGGGGAGGAATTTTCTCCCCTTTCTCTTTTCTCTGAAGTTTCTACTTTTACAATCAACCCCCAGGCAATTCCTTTTGCCTTTTGTTTGTTTCTCTGGTGCCCTATTCCTCCCCACTAGCCCTTGTCAGTTTCTCTTCTTTTGGGTTCTCCACTTCCCTCTTTTCTTTCTCACGTTTTTCTTCTTGCCTCAAGAGATTCCATCAACAGTGTTAGTCATTATTTTTGAATGCAATAATGATATTCCACTTTATGCTCACTCTGAATTAATAAAATATGTATCAGCTATTAGTACAAACAATTATGAACTGGCTGGGAAAAAAAGGGAAAATCCTTGAGGATGTTTTCACACACAATAAATGCATGCTAATTAGGCTTCTGTGAAATGCACTTTCAGAGAGAAACAAGATCCATAATAGATGTGTGGATGGAACCTGAGGCTCAGAATATCCTTTTTGTATTTTTAAATCTTCATTTCACACCCTCTCCACAAATCAAAGTAATCAAATTAATAAATTGTAATAATTTAAAAGATGTATTGCCTCTTTCTATGATGTATTCCACAGCTTTTATAAAAACCAATTTCAATTAATAGGCAAAACTATTCTAGTAATGGTTGAGAACCTAAGGTAGGGAACAAGCATATGTTAGTGTATGGCCATCACTATCCTTTATGTTTCCTTTCTTTTTTTTAAAGTTTATTAAAATATAAAAGTTTCCATTTTCGCCCCTCCTCCCAACACCCTCCCACTCCCCCCACTCCCTCTCCTCGACCCTCTCCATCCCTAAGAGCAGTCAGGGTTTCCTGCCCTGTGGGTAGTTCAAGTTCCTCCCTGCTCCCTCCAGGACCAGGAAGGGGAGTATCCAATCAGACTGGATCCCCAAAAATCCAGAATATGCAGAGGAAACAAGTCCCAGAGTCATTGTCAATGGCTTTTTATCTTTCTTAATGGAGGAGTTCAGACAATGAATAGCTCAATTATTGATGGAGATGATGAAGAGGGAATATATGTCTTATCTTCTCTGAAGAACAAAACATGCAAATTGGGGATGAAAGCTAAAGATAATTTTAAAAGTTCCTATTGTGTGGTTATTGAAGGCATAGGTTGCATGTGTGAGTGGAAGGTAAATTAGACCATAGCTACGCTCATGTGCGCAGCTAGCATGGCTATGGCTGCCCTCTGAATTTAGTTGGACACTGTGCCTGGTGTGGAGTGACACAGAAAAAATTACTGTGCACAGCTCTGCAAAGTAAGTGTCCAAAAATTAAAAAAGCAAAAGTGAAGTCCCAACAGAGGCATTGCTATTTCTCAGGAATACTAGAAAATGTGTTTATTATGGTTGAATTGAGGATGGACAAATACTTTTTTTTAAAATTGTGTGATGAACACTTTGCTGAATTTTGTATATTTGACCTTCTGATCTGGGCTTTTGATTGTGCTTGCAGACATTAAAAATGTGATGCTTATAGCAAGGTTTTTTTCTCATACACTCAATAATGTAGTACCTTCAGAATTTGGGTCTGGGCCCATTTTGCTTTTGAGATAGTGTTATTTCTCTCAGTATTTTGGGGATCTGGCATTAGTATTAATTTGACAGATACTATGGTGGTTATACTTGAAAAATCCTGGAGACTTTTACGATGATTATTAAAAATTGATGACTGACAGAAAATTGAAGAAGATACTTATATGGAAGAAGGAAGAAGTGAATGGTTAAAGATACGTAATATGTTAGAGATAACCTCAGTTTTTCAGGCCACTTGGTGTCCCAGATATGTGACATCTGAAACAGATATGAAAATTTATTAGAAACAGGACATACTGAGTTTTGATAGGTATACTGGAATCAAAGAATGAAAATAGCAATAGTGCAGAGAGACACTGAAGTCAAGAAGAAGAGAACTATTGATACACAAGTTTTCAAATATGAAAACTCTCTTCCTAAAACCACAAAGTAAAATCTAAAAAGCATAGCCCGACTCTTTTCATTTCTTCCGGCTCTTGAGCTGTGCTGTTATGACACCACATATTCCTTGGTAGAATTGCAGCATTAACCTTGGGCTCTATTTTTTATTTGTTTTTGAATTACACTTGAAGTGATTTTATTTGTTTTTTTTTAATTAAAAAATACATGTATATCTGTATGGATTTGTGCATGTGAGTTCAATGCCCCTGGAGACCAGAAGAGGGTTCTGGCTTTCCTGAAACTGTAGTTATAGGTAGGGGTAAGTTAATCAACATGGGTACCCGGGCTACACTTGGGTGGGGTAATTGAAGAGAGCTGATGAGATGAAGATGAAACACAGTGCTGCATTTGTAAGGATGGCCAGGAATGGACCAGACAGATGAGGGTTAGAGTTGTGTTTTTTGTATTGAGGGATAAGCAAGAGCAATGGCAGGGAAATTGAAAGAATACAACTTCTTTAACTAAAAATACTACCTTTGTATAAGCATTGCCAAAATCAATACTGTCCTGTCCTCTTACATATAGAACTTTAACAACATCTCTTCAATAAAAAAGGATTTATGCACCCACTATGCTGGGAGAACAGATTAATATCATCCTAGCTTGGAAAGCAATTTCCTCTCAGTGGGATTGTTCTGAAAAGTTCACTTAGAAAAAGTATACAGAAGGGAACAGGTGAGAAAATTCACAGCATGAATGAGAAGCTAAAACATAAGAAATTTACTTTGAAATTATTTCCAAATGTGTTTTTCAAAGTAGGAATTTTATACATTTATTATGTCCAGATATGAATGTATTAATGTGTTAGAAGCAGACCCATATTAGATGTGCAGATAAATGGGACAAAATAATGACACTTTAGCCAGAGAGTTTCTCTTTACATAGGAGGCTCATTTTCACCCAGCCTGCTCACCCCTGTGGCTTCAGAACCATTGCTCACAGATGAATTTGCCTATACCACCCACATGCAGAATTGGTGGCTGCAGCAGACCCATCAGAGTGATTCATAGTGAACTAAAAAAGAGGTCGCTTGAAGAAATAAGATGCTTGCCGTTTTGCAGCATCTAACACATTGCTCTATCTGGGTGCCAACACAGATCAGTTTGTGGGGAATGGCTGCCACTTTCTTTTTAAGACTCATTAATGAACATAAGCCATATGAACTTAATTTTTTGGGATTGTTGTTTACCTATTTTATTTCATGAAAAAGTATATGAACGACATTTTGAAATTTAGATACGTTTTATCAGATTTATATTTAATAGTTAAATTATAGTTAAGACATTAAGTGAGTGGGTAGTATAGCATGAACATTGCTGGTACTGGTCAGGATTTTTTTTTAAAAAATTCATGTTACATTCCAACCACAGTTCTCCTTTCTACCCTCCTCTCGAACCTCCTCCACCTGCTTTCCCTCCAGCCCACTCCCATCCACTCCTTCCAAAGTGTAAGGCGTCCCATGGGGAGTCAACAAATCCTGACACATTTCCTTGAGAAAGATTCAAGTCCCTCTCTGCGGCATCAAGGCTGAGCAAGGCATCCCACAGTAGGGAATGAGCTCCAAATTGTCAGCTCATGTACCAGGGATGTCTTGATTTTTGCAGTTACTCACATCATAATCACCATCCATACTTTTTATCATAGCAGTGTGCTTCCCACAGCTCATGTCTGCATGGTATCCTCCTGTGTCCATAGATAACAATATGAATAATCTACAGTTTGAGTAGTTACTTCACATAGACAATCTTCTGAAGTTTTTATGTGTATTATTTCTTAAAGTCTTTCATCATATTATGGTATACATACTATAATTAGTAACTTAGTTGTGGAAACGAGGCTACAAATATTTAAATCACATTCCCCTGACCATACGACTAATTATTGAGCTGTTTAAATCCAGCATCCATTGGGCTACATTGCCTCCTGTATCCCTGTGTTGTATCCAATGTTGTATACAGATAAAATAGAGCAATTGAAAAAAGAGAGATTAACAGCCAGAGAGGTGAATTAAAAGTATTGGAAAAGAATGCTGTCAAACTATGTACGAGTTACCGACAATTCTGCATTCAATGAGACAGAAGAGTCATATGTGACATGTGACAAGACCTATATTTATTATGGAAGTTGGGCAGTGATAGAGAGCAGAGGTATAGGACTTAGTGTTAACCAGGTTGTGCAGCCTTCTGAGAGACTGATGATGTCTTGGCTGTTCAATACTCACTATAGTGCATGGAAGAGAGGCTATTTGAGTTTTATAACTTAGAATCCCATGACTTACTGAGCCAGAGCATGGAAGAATAGAGAAAGACCAGATATTATGCTGTTCTGGTCCAGTCTTCCTTGTCTCAAGATGCAAGTAAATATACTTTAAACCCCTTCTCTTTCTCCATCATTACATCTCCATAACATTCAAGGACGTATGTATTTGTCCACTTTCTCTATTACAACCTTCTGTGAGGAAGAATTTGCATTTTGTTCATCATATATCTTCTAGAATTTTTTTGAAGAAAATAGTGAGTACTCTGGGGGTGTTAGCTGAAGGAAGGAAGGGCAGAAGAGAGAAAGAAGAAAGAAAGAATGAAAATGATGTTTAAGATCCCATGGACCACAAATGTATTCAAGTTTTAATACCCATACTCAGAATCTTCATTTAGCTTTTATAAATGTAATAGGGCATGTGACATCCTGTGACATTGATTTCAGTTTTCAAATATATTTCATTAAAAGCAGAGCCAGTATTCAAATACATTTCATTAGGTGCAAAATGAATGGAATTTTCTGTATTTACACAAATATATACTGAGTGTTGATAGCTTTTTATTTCCTTCTTTTAGAGTTTAAATCATACTAAGCTGTAGGCAGCTTAATTTTAATGATTGTGTTCAAGATATTATCTATGAATATTGTGTTCTTTGGCTTCTGGGCTAGGTTTTTTTTCTCGTCAAAAATCCTCTTTTAATGAGCAGATTGTCTTCATATTACTTCATTTTCCAAGCAATACTGTTGCCTGAAACCTTGGCCCACCTAAAGATGTAACTCAAATTGAAAAGATTAAACATTTATATTCTTATCTACTTTTTACTCACATTCATTAATTTCTGAGCATTTAAAAAGATTCATGGAGTGTAATGATAGTAGTAACTCTTAAGCATTACACTCCTAAGAAGAGATATTATATATGTATAGTCATTTTCTTAAAACTTAACCTCCTCCTCATTCTTGTTCTCCTCCTCTTCTTCATCCTGATTTCTTTTATCTTTGATGTCTTCTTTCTCTTCCTCATCCTCTTCTTCTTGAACTCAATTACTTTACTGGGAATTATTTTATTTTAAGCTATTATTTTTATTTTATTTCCCTATAATAGAACAGAAAAAGCACAGAAAGATAATTATCACTCATAGGTGGTTTTTAAACATAAAGCAAAGAAAATCAGCCTACAAACCACAATCCAAGAGAATTTAGACAACAATGAGGACACTAAGAGAGTACATAGATCTAATCTAGATGAGAAGTAGAAAGTAGAAAGACAAGATTTCCTGAGTAAATTGGGAGCATTGGGGAACTTGGGGGAGGGTTGGATGGGGGAGGGGAGAGGCAGGGAGGGGAGCAGAGAAAAATGTAGAGCTCAATAAAAATCAATAAAAAATAGAAAAAAAGAAAAGATATACTTACTTTAGGATTAACCCTGATTATAGAAATTTCAGTTAAATTGTATCTATTATGACTCATTTTTAGTGGCATTATGTGTTCTGCTATTTATAGGATGTATTGATCTTGTTGATTTGTATAAATAATTTACTTACAAGAAATTCTTTGCAAGCAATACTTTGATTTGCAAGTATTAGGGTCATAGAGTTTCCTTTTTCATATTTTTAAATGGTAATCTTTAAGCTATGTTACATAATAAGGACTAGGATTCTCATGAGTTTATTGCAGTATAATTTAAAAGTTTTTAATTTCTCTATAGTTTTGGCTATTTTAAAAACCCCTGTAGAAATGAAATAATGATATTCTAGTCTAGGCTCTAGACTAAGTCAAAATAGGGTAAGGATACTCAATCCGGAGTCTACACACTAAAGTAAGACCTGATGAGTAATGTAGATTCATGAAAAGATGAAAAGGAGAAAGTCAGGAGTAAAGCTCTTGAGACATTCTCATTTAACACCTTAAAGACTGCCAAAATTATAGAAATTACTGATAAATTATATCAAACTTAAGTCAGTGAAAGACTATTTTGCCACAGAGTATTTCTCTTTAAGATGACACTAACAATAGGGCCTAACTCATCAGATTCGTATGAAGAATTTATTTATTTATTTATACCACTTTACTGAGTGGTTAAGATGCTTGAGTTTCTATTTATTAAGTACCTAGAACAGATTCTAGCATGTAATAGTTTCCTATACACATTAATAAATACTTTCAAAATAATTATTTTATATTATAATGCTACATAATGTATGTAAGCTTAAGGAGCAAAACAACTTCCAAAACAATGAAGCAGTAACTACAGTATTCACAACCTATGACTCCTTTATCTAATTTCAAATTATTCTGCTTCTAAGCTGACTAACCCCTAAGACAAAATTGTCCAGTCATATCTCACTACAAGGAGAGTGAACAGAATGTGAAACAGCTGTGTAAAAGAAAGTTCAAGCACCATAGAATTGTAGAAAATCAAATCTTCATCCTCATGCCTTGAGATCGGTCAACATATTTGCATAAGTCACTTTTCCATAATCACTACGATTGTATGGAAATTAATAAAGATCTGTGAAGCTCACTATTTTAATAGAATTCACATATAAATAAATATACATGTCAGTATTACTACTACATTATTTTTGGAAAACTCCTGTAGATAATTATAAAACGTAAGACTATTCCAGTGTTAAAATCTGTTGAGAAAGTTTATTTCTGGGTACCTAAACCAAGATAAATAAATAAAGATGGATTCATTTTCCTTACCTTTCCTTAATTAGCTTCATCGATATTAATACAAGTTTACAGCACTTAAAATCCATGCATATTCTCCTTTACCTGGGTTCCAAACAGCCTTACTTGAAAACCAAAGAATAGAAAAGGAACATTTAAAGCCCAGATGTGTGTGTTTCGGATATCTATCAGGAGTGATGTTTTAAAATTCATTGTGAAATATACATCATTAGTCCCTTTCAGATGGCCAAAACTAATGAAGAACTCTAACCTAGGAACGTGGCTTACATTATTTCATTTTGGCAACATGGAGAAAACTTTGTCTTCATCTTGAACCATGATGTTGTCCTTAGTCCTTGGTGTTTTCTTGTTCTCCACCATCTCTGTAGTAGGTGAAGAATGGCCTCCTAGGTCAATGTGGCCTCCAGGATCATAAACCAAAGATGTAAGGTTGAGATCTTATCCACTGTAGATTTTGGTTTGCAAATTAAAGAATGCTACTTTAGCTGGGTGGTAGTGGCTGACATTTTAAATCCCAGCACTCAGAAGGCAGAGGCAGGCAGATCTCTGTGAGTTCTAGACCAGCCTGATCTACAGAGTGAGTTTTAGAACAGGATCCAAAGTTGGGGGGAAAGAAAGGATGCTACTGTAGCAGGTGAAGGTTCAGGGAGCAAGCTGTCTTATTTTTTAGCATCTAGGTACTATTGGACAGGAAAAAAAGTATAAAGTGTTTTAATTTTTCTATATTCACCAACTCTGTTTATGTTTTTGATATCTAAAATACTAGGCAGTGCCTAATTTTCAACTATTTAAAATGGCAGTGTAACAATGTTTTATTCTATTTATAAAGTTCAGTTTCTATATCACTGTCTTATGCTCATTAAATAAATTTGCATCAGAATTTGAAACAGAGACACCATTGCCTCATTGCTGCAACTCCCCATTTCTCCAAGTAGCCATTTATATGATTCACATGAGATTATAATAATTGTCACTATTATTTAAATTTGCTTTCTAGTATATTGCTCATGCTTCTAATAAGCTAGAACTCTGGCCAGTTGAGAAAGTTTTAAGGATGGAGCCTACTTTCTATAAATCAGCTATGTTCTTTGCATTCTAATTAGCTTATTCCCCCTGTACCTAAACTCATAGTGTATGCATCTGGGTTTATAGTCCATCTTTCTAAATTTGTTTGTATACACCAACTCAATCTTTCCTTTCTCTGCCATTATTATCCTTCTCCCTACACCACAAGCTTAGTTTTATGCCTTCTCTTTCCAAATCACTTTGAGGCTAAGAAAGAGAAACCTGTAGTTCGGAACCACATCTGCCGACACAGGTGTGTATTATTCCTGTGTGGAGACAGGGAGCTGCTTATTTAAAGGATTTTCAGAAATGATATGTGTTGGGGTATTTCAGAAACATTGTGTCTAAGATAACAAGAGGAACATAAATTTTGTTTTCTAACACCTTTGAAATTTTTAAGTATATGTGTTTTTTTAGCAAGACTGTTCAAATGAAAATATCTTTCCAGCAAATATGGATAGATCAGATTTACTTAAAAATTATTATTCTTTGTTCTTTGTTGTTCTATATTTTGTTTTCTTCATTCTTTACTCTTTGGCTTTTTGTGGGTTCTACCATCCAGGTCCCAAATAATTTACACATGGAATATTATTCTTACTTATGAATGCGAAGCCTTAGCTTGGCTTGCTTCTAGCCAACTTTCCTTAACTCAAAAGAACCTAACTACGCCTTGCCTCTGTGCTTTTACCTTTCTCTATTTCTATATACCTTTCTTTACTGCCTACTCCATGGCTTGCTGTATTGATGGTTGTCTGACCCCTCGAGTCCTCCTTCTTATCCTGCTCTTCCATCCTCTCTTCCTAGATTTCTCCTCCTTTTTATGATCTCGGCTTACCAGGTCCACCTATCCTTTTTCCTGCCACTGTCTGTCAGATCTATATTAGAAAAATCAGTTTTTTTAGACAGGCAAAGAAAGTATCACAGCTTCATAAAGTGAAACAAATGGCAACATAAAGGAATACAATACATCTTTGCATCATTAAAACAAATGTTTTCCAGCATAAACAAATGTAACACAGCTTAAAATAATATTCCACATAGTTTTCCCTACTAATAGTTTGATAATTAAGTAAAAGTCAAGGTTACAGACTAGAAAGAAATATGTACTGAGATAGAAGAGAACAATTTGCTTGAATACTGACAACATCAGGGCCAGTCACTTGTGTTCCCTGTGTCCTGTTGCCTTCTCTTGATAATTGTGAAGGCTGGGTCAATCTTCAAAACTGTGGGATGCCTTAAAGCTATGAATGTAAGAAAAATGACGCAGAGAATCAGACTTACTGAATCTCAACTGGTTGGGCTGCTTTATTAGAAGACTGAAAGACGTCACCCTTTCTATGGGATGAAGGTTGAAGGTTGAGCACACTCAGAGGAATGGGGACATGTATATATATATATATATATATATATATATATATATATATATATATATGTGTGTGTGTGTGTGTGTGTGTGTGTGTGTGTGTGTGTGTGTGTGTGTGTGTGTGTAGTTACTACTATGTTACATCCCTTTTTGTGGTTTGACTGGAAACCGAGTGGATTGTTTTCAATACCTGGTCATACTGTTTCCACTGGGGGAACCATCTGGCTGAGGCTAAACCATCCTTTATGACTAGTGGTTATTGTCCAATACAGCCTGAATTAATTCCTCACAGCCTGACATGGATGGCCTCTAGAGAAGCCAAGAAAACTGTCTTCTAGTTTTCCTTAAACTGAGTTGGACTCCAAGAAAGGTCCTACTGTAGACCATCCTAATATGAGCTCTTGCTTGTTTGTCCCTCTCTACCATCACACTACTCTAGCAAGCCAGCACTGGTGCTGCCAAGAGGAACTAGGAAAATACTTAAAATATTTGTAGTATCTTTTTGAACATTTAACATGTGTTTTGATCATATTTAATCTTTCTTCCCCAGCTCTTCACAGATCTGCTCTCACTTTCTTTCCCATGCAACTTTTCTTTCTTTCTTTCCTTCCTTCCTTCCTTCTTTATTATTTCTTTCCTCTGTTAAGGTCAATTAGAGGTGCCCCAGTATTGGGGCAGTGAATCTTAGATGTTTGGTCTTTCACTGGAACATGGTTGAAATGCCAAATTGACATGTTTTAGAGAAAACTCACCCTTCTAGCAGCTAACAATTACCAATAACTTCTCAGTTGGAATTTTGTGCCCAACTCCCCTCTCGATGTTGGGATTAGGTATGGATTGTATATGGTTTTATAGTCTCTCTGAGTTCATAAGTAAAATTGTCTGCTACATATACTATATATATTATATGTTAATATAAATATTTAAAATTTAAAAATTGTATTTGACATTATATTTTATATGCAAATAGTTATTAAAAGGCTAAAAACCTTGAAATTAAATGTGGTGTATACAAACACACTGAATCATAGCATTAAATCCAGCCTCAATAAGAGCTTTTGCATAGTCTTATATCTTGTTTTTCTCTGTTTGACTGTACTTTCTATTCTGAAATGAAATGGAAAAGGAGTGGATATAGGGGAGAGTGGAGGTGAAGGGTGGCAGGAGTGGATGGAGGAGAAACTGGGTTTTTTTGTGATGTATTTAAGAGAAAAGAATCTATTTTTCATAAAACATATTAAAAAGTAAATTCAGTTATTTTTAATGATGTTATCATAGCTTCTAACTGGATAGCTTGAATATAGTATCTGGGCCAAGAAGAGGGTTATTACCATTCTGTGTCAGCGCCAAATATCCCATGGTTAGGAAAACTCTCCCTATGGATCAGACAGACAACATCAGAAGTTGTATAAGAAATGTTGCTAAGGGAATATTGAGAAAAGTGAGCTACAAACAATAGCCATAAAATTATTGGAAGCAGAGTATGATGTTCAGTTCCCTGTTTTGACCGTTTGCTGGATCAAAACATGGGATTAGTTGTATCATGTTTTTAAGGATACAATCCATCAATCTTAGATGTGTTATTCTTCTAGTTGCTGGGCATCAGACGTGACTGCAGTGAAACTCAGAGGCACTATGACACTGCAAACCATTACAACTTGATTCACATGTCTCCCACCAACTTGAAAATGGGATCCACCCAGTTCTCAATAGAAATATTCCACCATTAGTAAATAACACTAGTGTATGGATTTGTTTACTGTAATGCCTATAGAGCAAGGAAAAGAGGGAGGAGGAGGAAGCTATACTGTTGACTGTGTTGACTGTGTCTCAACTATTACATCTTCCAAATGATCAACAAACTTCAAAGACCAGCAGAAAGATAACATCAATATTGGGAAAATATTAAAATGTTTCATATGAGTACTAATTTGACCAATTCTATTATATTAATTTATGGCTTAATGCTGGTTATCCTTAGAGTAGTGCTGGGTCCATTATCAAAATTAGCAAAACTAAGACAATGTATATTGAGTTCGTGCATTATTCAATAGATGTGTGTACTTGTGGGTGCTCCTGGGTGAGCGTGTGTTTCCTGAAAAATTGTCATTTTAGCTCTGGACAATTCTGTAAGAAGCATAGCTTACAATGCTAGCTGTTGGGAATGCTTACTAGTAGAAGAATGATGTCTCTATTCTTTCAAATGTGTGAAGAATAAAATGCAACTTAGTTATTTATTATGAAGTAAAACTACTCATCCTCATTTTGTCTGTTTTCCCTACAGAAAGATCTCAAATGCGTATATCCTGAATAGTTTGGTCCCTCACGTAACAGAATGAAAGTTTCCATATGCCTTTTGAAAATCCTGTTAATCATAAAAGATTAACATTTACTAAGCATCCCACATATTGCTTTTAATGAAATCCATTGTTATACCCTGTACTAAATATGAAAATAGAAAGGTTATCAGTAATAAAACATATGATGTTTCACTGCTTTTAGAGATAATCTAATATCCAAGTTTAGTATGAATTTAATTATCTGCAGATTAAAAATATTACATAATTATTTATCTCAACTAACTTTTGCCCCTTACAGTGAATTTAAAAATAAACCTTATTATAGCAGAGTAACTCTGCAAGGAAGGGGTCCTTAAATGACTGAAGATGCAAACGACTGTAATTGAAATGTTACTTCTGAGGAACAATTTACCGAGCACTGTGATTTACCATAATTGTTGACAAATCCCCCTAAGTACTGCGTCTCTGATTTCTTCATGGTATCAATCATTTAAAGCAATTTAGGAAATAACATCTGGATGTACATTTCTGCTATTTTATTTACATCATTTGTCTACATCATTACAATTGTCAACCTTTCCAATTTGGTACAGTAAATATACTCTGTAATATCTATCATGGCATGGTCAAAGGATAATTTATTGTCAAATAGAAAAATAGGTCAACAATAATGTCACTTGATGATCACCCCCCCCACACACACACACACAAGTTTAATAAAGCATCTCACCAGTATGCATTCCAGTGCAGTGGCTGATATTTTATTAGGACTACCTGGCTATAGCAGTAGTGTAATTACTGAGCTGTCAGAGTGATAAGTGGGATTAATGGCAGCCTGATGCACTTTAGTCTGCAGAGCGCTTAGAGAATTGCAAGATGGTATTATTATCAGAGTCTGCCCATTCTGGCATATTCATGGCACCAAAAGAAAAAAAAAGAGAATGCTACAATTCAGGTTTGCATTGCCCTGCCTCATTAACATCTGACATTTCCAACAGCTGTTATTTGTGAACTAGCTCAATAATAAAGGGAGAATTATTTGGTAAAGAGGCTTAATAACCACAACGGAAAATCCTTACGTTGTCAGTGCTGTTAAGTGACTCTGTTTATGTTGAATTTAAGATTTCTCTGGAAGGACAGGAAGACATGCTGCATCTTAATTCAGTTCACTCATATCTGCTGACATTATAAGGTCATTTTCAGCTGCCTTATTAGTCAAGTTGGATGTTTTAAAGAGACAATGCAGAAAACTTGGTTAGAGATAAGTAAAATCAGTATGATGTTGTCTCTTTGTCTAGTGCCATTCTTTCTTCCCTTTTTTCCCTTTAGGTGTCTATGTCTGTCCTGTGTGTGTGTGTGTGTGTGTGTGTGTGTGTGTGTGTGTGTGTATTAGATATTTAATGGCAAGTATGTTTAAACTGTTAAGGTGGCATATTAAGTGAGAAAAATGTTTTGCTAGGTTTTTAACTGTATTGCATTGGTACTGGGTAGAAACACATTCACGATACTATTAATGACCACCATATTTATCTACAAGGTCATTCCTCACCTTCACATGCCTTCCCTCACCTCAACTCCAAGGAGTGCATTGGTCGAGTCTTTTCTTTTTTTTTCTTTGTTCTGTTTCTTCTCTTTTCTTTTTTAACATAATTTTGTGGTGTATATTGCAGGTTGTACTTCTAAGCAATTCTTTCTCTTTTTTCTCACAGAGAGTGTTTTGGGGGGGGGAAATAGAAAATAAAACATTCTAAAAGCCTAAGTCTGAGTAGATAGGAATCCAACAAAATGACAGATGTGAGTCTAACAATGGCATTCAGAGCAATGACAGGGGAGAGGTTTAATGACTACATTTCACAGAGGACAATTGATTATGAAAAGCCTTCAGTACTCATTGTGAAAAATTTAATTTAGAGAGAAGGCTAAGGGCATAAGCCATAGAAAAGAGACCAGATTTAAAAACAAGATATTAATTAGGTTCTGAGAAATTGCTTCAGACAATGCAGAGGATAGTCATACAAAGAGGAACAAGGAGATGGCTATTGTTTTCTTGAAGGAAATGAACTAAGGTCTTTACACTTGGAAGTGGATACAAAATGAGGGTCGTCATCCCTATGCCAGTGAGTAATGTAGAATTCATTCTTAGAAAAAAATATTTTAGGGATTCTGATCTTCTAACACACATGACAGTAGCATATTATCTGTAGTTCCATGTCTAGCTGAATATCGTTCTTCACCTTCTCTTGCTTTAGTCAGACTAAATCCCACCCTGACATATTCTTTCACCTTCAAGCCTTGGCGTGCACTGCTTCCACTCTGGAGCCATTCTTTCATTTTCCTATGCTGTCAATCCTACCATTCTTTGCTGCCTTAACATCCACCCTTCTCTGAGGTCTTTGTAAAGTATTATTGCACTCAACAAATCTTTTCTGACTCCTACTCCAGGATTACTACCCCTCCCATATACTCCCTCATGCTGTGCTTTGTTAAATTTTACATTGATCATTTTGAAACTTGAAGTGCCCTTTGTATTTCTGCACTTTCCTTTAGTTATATGATCCACGAAAGGAACCACTATGTTTATGTTCTTCATATCCTTCATTCTTTTCTGATACTGTAGTAAAAATAAGCAAGATTAAATTATATGAAAAATAAAGACATATATTTAGTTCACCATTTTGGAGGTTAAAAGCCCAAATCACACGGCACAGGCTATCACGTGAGTTCTATGATGGAGTATACATGTATGAGAGAGATAACATGTGGCATTAAAGAAAGTCAAAGGGAAGCAAGGATGGAGCAAGGCTTACTCTTCTGTACTGAGTCTTCTGTAAGAATGAACATGGCATCATCAATGCTTTCTGAAATTAGTACCCTGATGACTTCTCTTACCAGTAGCCTCCACCTGTCGAAGGTTCTATGCTACCTTCCTGCACCATTTCTTTGAAGCCCAAACTCCTGACTTGATTGACAAGCTCAATCTGTCATACAGGGAATCAGTAAATGTTGGCAAATGAATGAGTAAATGAACACACACACACACACCGTATACAAATTAAGAATGGTGCAGTGAGTGTTTGCATCTGTTTCTATTCCAAATAACATTGTAGCATGGTGGTTCTTATAGTATGGTTATCAATACCACATCAGAGACTAGAAACATGGAATTACCAGGATTTCCTCAGTGAAATAAGGATATCTATCATCTTACCAAATGTACTTAGGTATACTAACCTTCAGGAATGTCTCTGGCTGCTTCCACGTGAAGAAGATTCTGAGTTGAAATTGTGCGGTGAAGGGAGTAGAACGAGGTATATAGTAGATAGACCCCTGTGGTGCAGTACCCCACAGTGTCTCTCTGAGCCTCTCACTGCGCTGCAATTACATCAGAGCGGCCCCAAGCAGAGGATACCATGACCTTATTCCTTTTCCTTAAGGGGAAGGCAGCTGTGGGAAGAAAATGCTTTGTTCTCAAAGGGAGTGAATCTGGGCAACTTTTTATTATTTCTTTACACTTGTTTATTACATTTAGAGTTTTGCCTGCTAGAATTCCTTTTATTTTTTTCTCTGTATTTTACATTTAAACCACAGTTCTCCCTCACACCCCTCCACCCACTCCCACTCTTTGAAATGGTTGTTGCAGCGCTCACTTGTGCCGTGCCTGGACTATATGCTTCAAGACAACAGAGAAATGGATGAAGGGAAGAGGGTGGGGGGAAAGGAAATAGAGAACAGCAGGAAGGTTGGGGAGAGGAGGGAAAACAAATCTGTAACTGTTACGATATAGATCTCCTTTGCATTTGCATAGTAATTGTAGTCTCTAAAACTTACAAGCTGTGTCATAAGATATTGCATATATTAAACAGTATACTGGTATATTAAAAAGTGGAAGATTCCATAAAAGAGTGAATGATGTATCTCTAGGTTAACACCTCCTAAAACTTAGGAGCAGCTTTGAGAGAGAATAGGATGCTAAGTACCAGAAGGTCACCATTCCACATATCTCAGGAGGCATTCAAATTTAGAAGATAGAGACTGAGTATTTACAGTATCACTTGAAGAATGCATGCTTAAAATTTTTCAGTTTTATTTGTATTTGTTAAGTGTCAACTCTGAGTTGGTCTAAAATAAAAAAATAGAGAGAGATAGCATTTTCTTTGTAATTTTTTAACACAGTTATTCTATTCCCTAGGTGCCTGAAATGTGCAGATGCCCCGTGCCAGAAGAGTTGTCCCACAAATCTTGATATTAAGTCATTCATCACAAGTATCACCAACAAGGTGAGTTCAGAGGTCATGGCCATAACGAGACTACAACACACACAAACTCACAGCAGATGTGGTTGCTCCTGCCAGACCTGCACAAGAACAAGCCAGTCAACATCTGATCATGAGGGTCGATCTCGTTCTCCCACCCTGAGCTGAGGAGGAACTGACAGTTGATGGCTTCTGTGGGAGGGAGAGTCAGTATTCTTTAAGGGAGTGTCCATTAAGTAAGTTAACTATACGCTAGTGGATGGGCTCAACCCCGGTGAAACCATAAACAGGATGAATTCGATTCAAAGGGTTAAAGAAACAAACAAAAAGAAAGCCAGTATTGGCAGTATGATAGAGAGGAGATAGGGAATTTGAAGGAGTGGACAGTGAACATGATAAAAAAAAAAAACCACACACACCATCTCTGCATGAGTGGAATTATGAAGAAATTAATAAAATTGTTATAAATGTTTTGAAATAATCAGTGGTTACTGCTTAGGTAATTTAGTTTTCATGGTCGTATTTAGTAGGTTTTGAAGTGCTGAATTTTTAGTCTGATTGCTTGATAAGAACCCAGTGAAAACTACCGACCTTGTCACTTTCTTCTACGAGGAAAATGTAGCCTAAGTCTTCCAATGTTGCTGCAAAATGCTCAGTGTAGTAGTGATTGCTGCCCCTCTTTGTTTAACGTGGCGAGTCTGGCAGCTGCAGTGAATCTGCTGTTGTTGTTGATAGTGACTGCTGAGTACCTACTGGTTGTCAGTACTGAGCGTTAAGATGTCCTTGCTGTGGCCACGTCAGCATCATCATCTTAACAGTACATTACTGTAGCACGTCTGATCAAAACCCAGAAACAGATATTGGGGTTCAACCTGACAGTCTGAAAAGCAAAACAGCCAACCACTGGCTCTTACCTCTACTTCGGTCCAAAACAGAGATTCTATCTCCAGAAATCTTAAGTAGGACATACATAAATGAGAGCTGTCTCCTCCTGTCTTATATCCCTCTCTAGTAATGGGACTAAAGGTGTGCAACACTACTGCCTGATTTCTATGGCAAACTAGTGTAGATACTGGGATTAAAGGTGTGTGAAATCACTGCCTGGCCTATAAGGCTGACCAGTGGGGCTGTTTGACTCACTGATCTTCAGGCAAGCTTTATTTATTAAAGTACAAATGAAATATCACAACACATAATGAAAGATAAATAGAGACACATTTTAAAAATACCCAATTACAATTTCTTTTGGTTGATGCTGTTTTCCATGTAACACAGAAAGACTGTTCACGCAACATGTGTGAGAGAAGGAATGTGAATATGCACACTGTTTCTTTGCGGACATGTTATTTAGCTTTACTAAACAGGCCCCAGATACCATGAAGAAAGAAAGTAGAAATACACAAATAAATTGTGATTAGATTGTAAAAAGTCAATGAATAACATATTCTATGCTTAAGTCTTAATCCCAAAGGGACTGGGAAATTTGCTTTGCATTTTTGGAAGAATTTTGGAAAGGGTTCAGGTTTTAAACATCACAGAATTCAAAATATTCATTATCGTAAGAACTTTGTCTTACTTGCTCAATAATACCATGTGGAATGTGCTTGAAATCAAGTTCATTTTAAAAGTATCTTACTGAAAGATGTAAAGCTTGAAGCCTAAAATATTCTGGCTGAGACACATACCTCCACGAACAGTTCTCCTATCAGAAATGAGAGGTTGGTTGATGGCCATCAATCTAGGAAGCGTGCTAACTCAGTTGTCTCTGTTCTGTCCCACACCAGAAGCTAAGCAACCCTAAAGGTTATGTGCCCTACTCATTCAGAAATCTATGCTAAGTGCAGGAAAGTGACACAGAGGAATGATGTCATCTCTGAAGGACTGCTCTCCTGTGTGATATAAGTGGGAGAGGTCTCTTTGTTCTGTCGTTGTTCAAACTCCCTCTCTTCTTGGCTGGAGTGATGACTCTGTGCATAAGTGTGTTTGCTGCCCTTGTAGAAGACCAGGGCTAACTTTCCAGGACCCACATTGTGGCTCAAAGTCATCTAACACTCCAGTTCCTCGTTACATGTCATACTGTTCTGACCTCCACAGGCGTCAGGTACATATGTTGTTCAGATACAGACAGAGAGGCCAAATACTCTTGAAGAGGATACAAATAGATATTAGAAAACAAATTGTAGCATGTGGGCCGGCTTGTTGGGGTTTCTGTCCCACCCGGTACCCCACAACCGGCAACTCCCAAGGAAAATCACACACAGGACTCCATAAGGTTATAAACTGATTGGCCCATTAGGTCAGGCTACTTATTAGCTCTTATAACTTATGTTACCCCATTATCCTTATCTATGTTAGCACATGGCTCCGTACCTTTCTCAGCAGGGCAAGTTACATGCTGCCTCTTCGGTGGTCTGCGCAGGAGTGGCGGAGGGAGTTTCCTCCTCCCTAGTCTTATCCTATTCTCATTGCCCCGCCTCTACTTCCTGTCTGGTTGACCCACCTATACTTCCTGCCTGGCCAATCAGCGTTTTATTAAAATACATGATTGACAGAATACAGATAATCCACCCGCACCATTAAATAACAAGAGAAACAACCTTTTCCCATTTTCTTAACTTATCTGTATGTCATTTATTCAAACATATTCACAATCTAATTAATATTTTCGAAGATCTTTTACTGAAAAATTTATCCTGGATGAGGCTGAAAATCAACTTTTTAAAGTAGTGTATTCCTGAGAAATCATTTGTACTAATCATGAAGGGTCAAAGATTTGTTTTCTTTAAAAGCCTGCAGGTTTTTAGACAAAGACTGGCAGTGTACAGTGTATGCTGTCCCATACTGCTCTGCCAGTGGACCTGAACACAGGAGGGCGTTTATCCCAGGGTGAGAGGGTAATTGAATTGCCTGACTCAATGAGCCTTGTGCCTCTTTGGGAAAAAGATGTCGCGGGTGTTGTATTGTGTTAGGCTTCTGTGATTCACTGGAGTTTAGACCAATATGTCCATTCTTTATTTTCTTACAAACTGGATTACAACTCTGGTTTCGAAAGCTACACTCGGGTCTATTGTCCCTCCACAGTGAGCTTTTCTCTGTTTCCTTAGTATAGGCCGTTGTTGGCGATTGTCTCTCTCAATTGGAAGTATGCGTTTCGGAGTCGTCAAACTGTGAACACTGGGCTATATTTCTGGATAGTTTTCTTTTTAAGAAACACTACTTTATCTGAGAGTGTGTGAAGCCAAACTCCATAAATATAATGGAGAAAAAGTCTGTTTGCTTAAGTATTTAAGTATTAAGGTCATTTCATGACCCTGTGTTTTGAACAGTAGTGATGTGTTCTCTTTAAAACTATTATGTTAAACCATAAAATACTGATTTCCCTCTTTTCCTTTGCTATTAAGTACACACAAGTTTAATAATTCGCATGACCTAAAGGCTTCCTTGGATAATTCAGCATAAAGTAAAAAGGCTTCTTTGGGGCTGGAAGAAGGTTCAGGGAGTAAAGCCCATATTGTGTAAGCATGAGGACTGGAGTTTACATCCAGGGTCACACAGAAACTGGGGTCAAAAGATCCATCTACACTTCCAGTGTTCCTACAGTGATGGGAGACAGGAGGAGAATTCCTCCGAGTTCATGGCTGGCTAACCTGCTCTACTTGGAGGCGGATAAACAGAGCCTCTGCAGCAAACAAGATAGAAAGTCAAAGATAACCCCCAAGATTGTTTTTTGAACTCTACAGGCATGCTGTGTCATGTATATGCCCTTATTCACATTGCATACACACACACACACACGCACACACAAATAAACTGTTCTTTTTCCCGATAGAAAGACCTATGACACCTAAGAACTTGTACAAGTTCTAACGTGGAAAAATAACTGACAATTACTATCACAAGGAGTATTTCTATTTCTTGCGCAAGTTCTCTTGGTATGTGCACGCATGTCTGGCATGTGTATCACGTAGAGCCACAGAGCTATGTAGCGGGATGGCATTCTCTCCCGAGTCTCAGTTCCATTTTCAGCTGCAGAGTGCTCCATGTTCTCACAGACAATATGCTGATTATCTTTTCTGGAGGAACTGACCAACACTACAACTGTGCTGCTCCTCAGTGCCTAGAAAGTAATATCTGATTGAATACACAATGAGTGTGGAACAAGTTGGTCGGGCTTTCTTTGATTTTTATATTAAACTATGTATACCCCAAAGCACCTAGAAAGCCATAATTTATTCCTCAGTTATTTTTAAATACATAAATATTTTAGGTATGTAAAATAAAAAGTAGCAACACGATTTTTGACGTCCCTTTAATTCAGAATACCTTACTTGGTAGGACTGTAGTTATGGACACCTCTGTTTCCTGGAATTGTCACAAATGTAACCAATCTGCCAGTGAAGGACACTCCAAGAGATTTTAACAAAACCAAACAAAAAATGTTATTTCTTTTGACTCTCCAAGTCCACTGCTATTGTCTACAATTCTGAAAGTGGCCATGTGGTTTCATCTCAGTGGCTCTGAACTCCTGTGCCAGTAGCAATCACCAGTGACTTGTAAGATAGTAGGTATCAGATAACAGAATGCCTGTCACCAAGGCATTAACCAGAATGACTGTTTTTTAATACATAATAAATTTCTTTAATTAATAAATTCCTTTAATTCAAACCAACCATTTTCCCTCTCAAAAAAGTATTTTGTGTATGTTAATTCTGTTTTTCAGCAGTGGATATGAGTATTATAAGAGCTTGTTTCACTCAGTATTGGATTGACTTGACTCACATTTTGTCCAATTAGTTGTATATTTTTATCCAGGAGTCTTCATGGGGAAGCCATTGATGTCTCCTGGCATCCTTTAAATTTTTATTTATAAAGACTGTATTTTTATAGTTCTGGCTTCTGCATCTCTTTTTATTTTTTCATTAATGTAAGAAAGAATTACTTTATCAATTGAATTTGAGGTTTGTGGTGTTTCCTTTTTTATTGCATAAAGGATATGATTCCAGGATATGTGACTGTATTTAGATGATGAGATGAAGTCACGTTATCACTATCTTGAAGATGGTTTCTGGGGAAGGCGGTATTTTAAAGCGTTTCAACAATGGTATTAAATAACTTTATTGTGATTTATTTATAAGCAATTTTTCTTCCATTTATGGGCATACTTAAATGTGTAGGTTAATGTCTTTCCATATGAGGCAATTTCTCCTCATTTTTCTTTTTTTACCTTATAAAATATTATTACATATTAAAATTTCTTACTTTTTAATGGAAATTTTTCTTTCATAAATTTATGTCCCCTGCTTCTTTTGGGAAGAGATAGAATTACACTGTGATTTCCTTCATTCATTTTGAGTAGTATTGTCAACATCTTCACCAACTGACCTTTTAAAAATAGTTCATGGTCCATTGAGTTTTAGCTACAGTGATATCTATTTTTTCTTTTTTCCCCTTTTTCTCTTATATATATCACATCCTGATAGCAGTTTCTCTTCTCTCCTCACTTTCCAGCTCTACACTCCTCAACTCCTCCTTCATTTTTCTTCAGTAAATGGCAGGTCTCCAATGGATATCAAACAAACATGGCGTCTATATAGTTGTAGTAAGACTAAGGGCCTCCCGTCTTATTATGGCTGGAAAAGACAACCCAGCATGATGAAAGGAATCCCAAAACCAGTCAAAAGAGTCAGAAACAGCTCCTGCTTCCACTATTGGGAGTCCCACAAGAAGACCAAGCTATGCAAACATAACATGTATGCAGAGGTCCTAGGTCTACCAATGCAGGGTCCCTGATTGTTGGTTCAATCTCTGTGAATCCCACTGTCTCTGTTGGTTTTCTTCGGTCTCTGTGACCCCTCTGGTTCCAACAATCACTTCTTCCTATCCCTCTTCCTCAGCTTTATCTAATGTTTGTCTGTGGGTCTTGGCCTTTTTTCCCCCATCAGTCACTGGATGAAGCCTCTCTGATGATGATATTCCTAGTATCCTATCTAGATGTACAGCAGAGTACATCATCATCAGAGTACAGTATCATTAAGGAACATTTTATTGACTTGTTTTTCCATTACCGGTCCTGCCTGCCAGGTTCTACAAATGGATCCCTTCTCATGGCATTGGTCTCAAGCTGGACTAGTCATTAGTTGACCACATCCATAATTTCAGTGCCACTCTTACCCCAGCACATTTTGTAGGCAGGACAAATTGTACATCGAAGGTTTTGTAGTAGTTTGGTGTCCCAGTTCCTTCACTGGAAGTCTTGACTGGTTACAGATAGCTGGTTCAAGCTCTGTATCCCTACTAGGAGTCTTATTCTGAGTCACCTTCATAGACTCCTGGGAGTTTCTACTGTACCTAGTGTTTAGTATGTACTGGAAATGCCCCACCCCATTTCCTGATGTCACTCTAAGTACTCACTCAGTCAGTCCTCCAAAAACCTCATCACTCCTGTTTCCATCCCACTTCTCCCAACCCCACTCCAATACCTGTTATATTTCCCTTTCCTAGGGAGATTCATATGTCTCCACTGGAGCATTTCTGGGTCTGTGGTTATAGCATTATTATCTTTACTTTGCAGTTAATATCCACTTACAAGTTAGTATGTAAATAGAGACTGTGCTTTGGTTTCCCAGCTGCCCTGATCCGAATAATCACACAGAAATGGTATTAATTACAGCACTGTTTGACTAATGGCTCAGGCTTATTTCTAACTAGCTCTTATGTCCTGTGTCCTCAATTAACTCATTTCTATTAGTCTATGTATTTCCATGTGGCCATGGTGTTGCATCATTTTCTACATGTCTTGTTTCCTCAGTGGCTGGCTTGCATCTCTCTCCTTCATCAGCTACATGGTGTCTGCCTTTCTCTGCATTCTTTCTCCCTGCATTCTGTTTAGTTTACTCACCTACATTTATTCTGCTTTGACATAGGCCAAAGTAGCTTCTTTATTAACCAATGCTAATAAAACATATTCACAGCATATAGAGGGGAATCCCACATCAGAGTACTTATTATGTTTTTTCTTTCTAGGCATGGGTTATCTCACTTAAGCTGATTTTTTTCTAGTTACATCTATTTTTCTACAAATTTAATTTGCTTTTTTTTTAACAACTGAAGAATACTCCATTGTGTAAGTGTACCATATTTTCTTCATCCATTCTTCGGTAGAAGGACTTCTGTTTTCAGTTTCTGGGTATTATGAATAAAGCTGCTGTAAATGTAGCTGAGCAAGTGTCCTAGTAGTAGGATGGAGTGTTCTTTGTGTATATGTCCAGGAGTGATATAACTGAGTCTTGAGAGATAGCTCAGCCATTAAAGACTAGACTCATGATAAAAAAAAACGTACCTATTGTTTCTAAGAGTTTTTAAAAGCTTATTTATAATCTACCAATGTTTACCCAGTTTTTCAAGTTATACTATTCCAACCATAGGTAAAATATTTACTTTCCTAGTCTATAATTCTACTCTCCGAAGTTGCTAGGAGTCTGTTTCTACCATCTGTTCTGTCTGCTCATTTTCTTTTCTTTTTTTATTTATTTATTCATTTATTTATAAAAAAATTTTCACTTCCTCCCCTCCTCCCAATACCCTCCCATTCCCCACACTTGCTCTCCTCCTCCTTTCCAGTCTCAAGAGCAGTCAGGGCTTCCTGGGTCTTGAGGTAGGTTGTTTCCTAATTTTCTGAGAAATCGCTATACTTACTTCCAAAGCAGCTGTACCAGTTTGCACTCCCACCAGCAATGGAGGAGTGTCCCCTTTACCCCATATCGTCTCTAGCATAATTTGTCATAAGTGGTTTTTATCTTGGCCATTCTTACAGGTATAAGATGAAATCACAGAGTTGTTTTGAGTTGCATTTTTCTGATGGCTAAGAATGTTGGGCATTTCCTTAAGCGTCTTTCAGCCAGTAAATGCCTGCTTTTATACAAAGGGTTTACATTAGCTTTGGTCAGTTAGTAGCTTTAACATTATTTTTCTTGAAATATTTCAAAATACCTTTTTTTTCCTTCAAATTATACATAGCCTAGAAATTAAGCCAAAAAATATTCTTGAGTACTGGATTATTGTAAATTCCTTAAATGGCTATTTCTCTTCATTTTGGATAATTGGTTAAAGTAGAAAGAATTTTATAATATCAGATGAGAGAGAGGGAAGGATCACTATCTTTATCTTTGTAATAAAGATAGCCCTTGCTTTATAGTAGAGTTTTGTTTTAGCTTCACATTTTGGGTGAACATTGAAGTTTCTCTCAAATATACTATGTTCTTACAATTCCAGATTTTGGATTCTTGCTGTCAAATGTATTGAAGATAATTCCAGGTGTATCAGTGCACTGTTGGCTTTGCCATCATCTTTGGTTTGGGTACCTATCTATTAAATGACTCATCAAAGATTGCTTTACATAAAATATCTTCTCTATATAATTTTAAGTTCAAACTAGAAAGACCATGGCAGAAAACTAGTTGACATAGTGTCAATAAACAAAGAAAACTGTATGGAATTGGTGAATAGTCTACATTGATGTCCAGAAGTCCAAAATTTTGTATGAAAGTATCAGAGTGGTGACTGAAAATAAATTATTATAACAGACATTGACATTACTATAAACATAACTAAAGTTCTATACTGTTGATGTAGTAAAGCACAAGTCTACAGAGTGAGAAGTGAGTGCATAGAAAATGTAGGTACTGAATTTGAAATTTTGGTTTAGTAGAAAACATAACTCATTCATAAGTTGTTCTTTAATAAACATAACTTCTGAAACTGGTCATTTTTAGAAATACATAGTACAGGATTGGAGAATTGGCCAAGGGTGTAAGAGCACTGGCTCTTCTTGCAGAGTACCTGGGATTGATTCCCAGAAACCTCCTGGCCAGATCTGTCAGTTATTCCTGTTCCGGAAGATCTGATGCCCTCTTCTGGTATCTATCGGCACCAAGCATGCACACAGTGTATAGACATAAAGGCATATAAAACCCTCACTCATAAATAAAAATAAATAAATCTTTAGAAAAATCAGACTATATTTGCATACATTATTTATATTTAAGGAGAATTAAAGATTGAATGCTACATGTTAACTGAAAATAAATCTTAATATACACATGGGTAAAATCCAACACAAAAATGTTAACTTAATGAAATTTTTTTCTGTTTATTTCAGACCAAGTATTAATGTAATAAAAGTGTTGCTGAAATGTGTGAGAGAGGAGAAGCTGCTGTAGGAATGGACAAATGTTATTAACACTATGAAATGCTGATACAAATCATTTATGACTATAGTACATTGTAGAAGTTGCATATTTTCAAACCTGTAGATCAAAAGATGGATCATCAATATTTACTTACTAGTTGTTAAAAATCATAGTACGTGATAGTCTTTGTACTTTATCAGGAAAGAAATAAGAACTTTCATTCAACTCCTATATATATGAAATCACAAATATATATATATATATATGTGTGTGTGTGTGTAGGTATATGTATATTTAAATGTGTATGTGTATTTGTCTTTGTGTGCATATGTATCTGTTGATTAGCTGTATATTTCAAAGTGCAGGCTATACTGGACTGGCAAGTAATTCAGTAAATTACATCCTTCCAGTGAAAGACTAAGAGTGATTTTGTAGACATATTCCTTAAAGATAAATACTATCACATAAATGGGCACATATTTGATTATGTCACTTGAGACTGTAGTGTTAAAAAAGTAAAAACTGGAGATATCTGTATTGTGGGGTAAATCTATTATGTAATATTTATATTATTCAATGCCATTATGCTAACCTAAAATTATTATAACTATTAATAATAACAATCTTATTGAATGAAGATAGGCATGTTGTTTAGTAATATGAAACATGACACATTTCAAAGAAAAACAATCTGGTTAGCATAAGCTGTTCACAATATAGGCAAAGTGAAATTTTAAGATTTTCCTTGCAAATATCTAAATTGTCAAATATTATATAAATATGTATATTTAGATTTAAAATATTTAGATCTAGAATATCTAAATCACATCTTACAATGTAAATATATGTTATATAATATATGATAAATTAAAATTAGAGAGCAATGTAAAGTTAGGAGAGAGAGTTTTTCAAATAACACATGATGGCTCTAACCTTTTTTAATTTCAGTATGTAGACTGTTCAACCTTTGCCAAAGGTCTTACCGTTCTATACATTTTTCTTGTGGTTTGCCTTGCTCTATTTAAATGTCACTTTACCTCACTGTACTTTAATGTCCCTATCAGCACATTTTTAAAGTCAAGTTAATTTAGATGTGCTTAAATTCTCAATTTTTCTTATCTGTCTGTCTGTCAAACTATCTATGCATCTAATTGTCATTCTGCCACAAAGGAATCAGCTATTTTAATTACAATGCTCTTTAAAATATCTTTTAATGAAAAATTGTGAACAACTCCCTGATAGCACATTGATTATCAAAATATTTAAATTTACTTTGCATAGACAACTGCCTCTATGAATTCTCTAAAATAATTATGTTTACATTACAATAAAATATGGTTTTAAAGTGATCAATGTAAATGTATGCACAGATTGGCTACTGTATTATTAGTTAATAATTCTATGAACTAAATTTTTCAAGATTAATTATTTAATGTATAACTCCCACACACTGAGTTTGATATTCTGGAGTAATGAATTTGCTAGTCTTAAAGACAGGGAACCAGTATATATTTTCTATATCATTTACTATATTGAGTTGTTTTGAGATGGAAGAAGCGCTGCCTATAGATAAACTGGTGCTTATCTCAGAGCTACCTGTTCTGTTTTGTGATTATTGCTTTATTACTATAAAAGATAAAATTTTACTGCTAACCAAGGGTTTAGAATAACGTGTGCTTCTCTTCAGAATTTCTTTATTAGCTGAATGTTTAAATCTTCAGATAGTCTGTCATTTAAAACAAGTGCTGATCAAATATAAATAGCAAGGTTACAAGCCATGTGTAATCTGCAAGTACTTGAGTTTAATAAGATAGTTGATTTTCACTGCGTAGCTTAAGCCAGTTTTTTAACAAGATATTTTTAAAATCATGTGCACATATGTATATCTGTGTGTGGATGTGTGAACATGGATACTACAGCCACAAAAGTCAGAGGAGAGCATCAGATTCTCCTGAAACTGAAGTTATAGGCTGTGAACTCATCTGCATATATTCTGGGACCTATACCTTGGTCCTCTATAAGAGCAGTGTGTGCTCACAACCCCTAAACCCTTTCTCCAGCCAGTTCTGCACTAAAACAGAAGATGATGGTGTTGCCTATGTGGCCACAGCAAAAATAAAAATAATCTTTTAAAATGTTACTTAATTTTGATAAATATATTATGCCAAGCAGTGGTGACACATGCTTTTAATTCCAGCACTTTGGAGACAAAGTCAGGTGAATCTCTGTGAGTTCAAGGTAAACCTGGTCTACAAGAGCTTCATGTGAGGCCCCTAAGCTACACAGGATCCTTGTCTCAAAAAGCAAAACAAAACAAAATGTTCCTTAATTTTGAATTATTTTTAAAACTGTGTAATAATAATAATGTCAATATAAAATAAGTTCATATCTTACTTTTTTTTCTTTTACTAGTCCCAAGACAAAAGGAATTCTATGTAAGGAAACACATAGTATATGACTTAGGACTTTTAATACTAAAAAGTTGAAAAGCCATTGACAATGACACTGGGACTTGTTTCCTCTGCATATACTGGATTTTTGGGATCCAGTCTGTTTGGATACTCACCTTCCTGGACCTGGATGGAGGGGGAAGGAACTTGAACTTCCCACAGGGCAGGAAGCCCTGACTGCTCTTAGGGATGGAGAGGGAGGAGGAGGGGGAGTGGGGGGAGTGAGAGGGTGTTGGGAGGAGGGGCGGAAATGGAAACTTTTATAATTTAATAAACTTTGAATTTAAATAGTAAAAAAAAGTTTGACAGAATGAACAATAACATAGGCCAATAGGAGTTTGAATTTAACTAACCTAACTCATTGCCATATTGTTTAGAATATCTATTTGCAATCCTGCAAGGGTAAGTGATTCATTCCTAACTGCTCTGTGATAGCGTAAAAGGCCTTACAGAACCCAAGTGCAGTATCCTTCTGTTTGATGCATACTATACCATTTGCAAGAGTAAAGTATTGGTTGCAATTTAGTATTAAAATATAAAAGGTGGACAAACAACATATTGCTATCACAACGAGATTGTATAAGTACTGTTAGCATCTGAACAGTTGAGTAAAACGTATTATGCAGTGAACTTCATGTTAAATATATTTGAGCTTAGTTTTCTGAAAAGTACTTTGATAAATTGAAAAATTTAAAGTAAATTATTACAATCAATACTAATTATATTTTTGAGAGCAGTGGTAGGTTTAAATTAATGTGCCTGCGATGGAGAACATTTTTGAGAAATCTATTTGTACCCACTGTATAATAACACACTGTCGTACATATCACAGCATACTGTCACTTAAGAAATATCTTATATTCTTGGCAACAAAGAGCCAACCCTCAAAAATAGTCTGACATTTTTCAAACACAGAAGAAAATAGTGGTGTGAAATTGCAGTCTAGTTATAATTCCTTAAATAACCAGGTATGTGTTATACATGATGATTAAAATATCACATATAGTACTTGGAAGCCTATCTCCTGATACCCACTGAATATATGAACACTTCTGCACACATAATGCATATATGTGCCTGTACTGCACATGATGTCTGTGAGCAGCCTCTGCAGTTGTTCTAAATATTGGCTCAAATGAGATTATTTGGGGTGAGATTTGATGAGCATTTACTTATATTTGGCAGAAAACTTTGCCATTAACATTTGTTATTGAGAAATAGCCAAATTATTTGTGATTTTTATTAAAGACTTTGAAATGAACAAAAAGCAAGAGTGACAATAACATTTCAAATTTGTTTTTCTTTTATATGCCCAGTTTTGGTATCAGATGTATTCTGAATTAATTGTGAAATGAATTAATCTGTAGCATGGATAAGTTTATTGCATTGGATCCTGATCTCCAGAATGTGGGGCTATTTGAAGTGCAATAACATACCCATAGCTTCTACTGCATCACACTAGAAGGCAAATATAATTTTAATGTGTGTATGTGTATGTTTGCATGTAAATTACAGTAAAAGTAATTATATTTGATACATAATTCTGGTTACCTTTAACATGTTACATGATTTAGTTCTTATAAATGAAAAATAGTTTAGTGAAAAATTAAATTTGTATGGACAACACTGGAGTACCTAAGACAAGATAGTTTTAGTGAATTCAAAGCCAATAGGAGCTACAGGTTCTGTCTTTAGACATAGAGAATGGACCAGATAGAACTTAGTGGTTCAGAGCACCTGCTTCTCCTGTATTGGACATGGTTAGATGGCCTTTAAGTCCAGTCAACTGAAGATCCAATAACCTCGTCTGCCTCTGCAGGCACTGGCAATCACAATGCACATATATCCTTACAGGCTGTTTTCATTAGGGTTACTATTGCTGTTATAAATTACCACGACCAAAGCAACTTGGGGAGGAAAGTGTTAATTTGGCTTAGGTTTCTATGTCCCTCTTCATCACTGAAGGAAGTCAAGACAAGGAGGAATCTAGAGACAGGAGCTGATACAGAGATCCTGGAGGAGTGCTTCTTATTGGCTTGCTCCTCATGGTTTGCACAGTTTGCATTCTTATAGAACCCAGGACCTCCAGCCCAGGGCTGGTCCCACACACAATGAGCTAAACCCTCTTCTGTCAATCAGAATTATATGTAATTATAAAAATACCCCACAGGTGGGCCTATAGCCCAGTTTTATGCAGGTATTTCTCAATATAGGCTTCTTCTCAGATGATTCTAGCTAGCATCAAGTTGTCAGAAAACTAGCCAGCATGCAGGCATTTACACACACACACACACACACACACACACACACACACACACACACACGAATCAATAATGAATAACCAAGAGAAATAATTAAAATTGTCCTGTAATAAGTAGTAGAAAATTCAGTTTTAAATGAAATTGTGAAATGAAGACTCATTAATGTTAATTTTTGTTCTTAGTGTTATATTTGGAAAGTTATAATCAAATATATATACATGTATATATATACATGTATATATATATATATATATATATATATATATGTCATTAAGAACCTTGACAAGCAAAACAAAAGAGGACCTGTATCAGAAAAGTAAAAGATATCATAAATAAATACTTAGAAATGCAATGATCTAAGTGCTGTCATACAAAGGAATACCATGCTGTGCTTAGAAAATTATATAGATATTTTCCAAAGAAACATTTTTTGGAACATTGATTGTAAAGTGGAAAAACGTCAGGCAGGGTAGGCAATGTAGCTGCGCTCGTAAAATTCTTACTCAATAAGAAGCACGAGGTCCTGGGTTTAATCCTAGAACCACATATTTAATCTAGCACACAGGCTTGCAGCCCATGTTCTGGAGAATTGGAGAGTGTCATATTCCCAAGTCTCTGTTCTTCCTGAGACTTTGCCTTACCAAGTGTGGTAAATAATACCTGAGCATGGATACTCAATGACCTCTGTCCTTCACACATTTGCACACACAAGTGTATCCCAGCACACATAAACTCACACTTAATCACACACATGCACATGCACAAAGGTGGGTTTGGATATGAATGAAAATATTCTTCTGTTTAATTAAAGGGAAGGCATAGCATCCATGCTGGTTCTTTATCTTCTTGTCTGCATAAGAAGAGATCGCTCACCCATCAGATAGCTGTTGAGTTGGTTTCAGCTATAAGTTTATTGTGCTGGCAACATTAATTCAGGGGGGAATTGTAAGTTCTAAAGCCCATTAAGAAAAGGAGACAAGATGCAAGAAATATTAGGAACAGAGTGATTTTTATTTAATAGGTACTCTATATAAAGGATTTTGTTCCAATTTGCATATGTTCATGACAATTCATGTGGCTTTTAAATGAATGTTTTCTTTACCCATCCTTGATAGTTTTTCTTTTTACTTTCTTATTCTTTACCGCACATGAATTTCCTTGAATATGCATTAAAATGTTTAACACATAGAATTAACATTTACAAAAGCATTTGGAGGAGAAAAAAAGCCGTAAGAAAAATGGAAAGATGTCTCAAATCCATTAAATTTAGTTAATGGGCAGCGTTGTATGTATGCCCAGTTTTAAAAAGATATAATATAACCCCAATAAACATTTTCTTTTAATTTATCAAGACCTAAAGCTGACGACTGTGTCAGGATTTTTTTATTTGGGTTACCAACCAGCTCCCAAATCATGACAGGGTGCTCTTTTCTGGATAGCTCTTTTAACTTAAATTAATGTGTTTCTTTTTATTTACTTTTACCTTGGGGATTTTTGCCTTATTTTCTTTTTTCTATTCTGTATATCTTACTTTCTTGTGTCTCCTGGCTGCTGGTTGCCTGGCTTTTTGCCCTAGGCATTTCCCTCGTTCTCTCCTTCTTCTTCTCTGTCTTCTCTCTTTAAGTCTAGATTTCTCTTCCTATTTATTCTCTCTGCCTTACCTGCCCTGCATATTCTTTTCCTGTCTAGCCATTGGTCATTTACTTTTTATTAGAAAAATCAGGTGCTTTAGGCAAGCAAAATGAAACAAATGAAATACATCTTTACATAATTAAACAAATGCAACGTAAACAACCTTTATACGGTTTTACATACCTTTACACACACCTTTACCAAGTTTAAGTAATATTACATAGCATAAAAAATGTAACACATATTTACATTGTTAAAATAATATTTCACAATATATGATCATATGTATTATTACATATTTCCCAATGCGAGTGTTCTTGTGTGATAGCATTTGCATCCAGGAGTGTCTTCAATGCCTATCTGTGTGTGTAGGTTTAAATATATATATGCTTTTGTGAATACATTTATGTGTAACCATTTACAACTGTGTCTGTTTAACTTTGTGTATATGTGCCCAAGTGTAAATGTGTACATGAGTGTGTATTTGTGCATGTATAAAGGTGTGTGCTTATGTGTGTGTGTGCTTGTATGTGTATGTGTGAGCGTGTGAAGTTTTCCAGTTTAAGAACTTATGGACAGAAAGCAAAATCTTCAGGAATAACATGTTAAGTTCTTTACACTTTAGGTTTAACTGAGAACAGTTGACTAAATCTGTGTTCCTAAAATATTTAATTATTTTATATCAAATTTACCAAAATTTAGAATATATATGAGACTCTCCTATCCTAGTCAACCCTTTGACACTACAAGGATGTATCATGAGAGTAAGGTTTTGTTTCTTTATATTTAACAATAAATATATCACTAGATACCCCAGTCTGGCTTTCCACTCACAGTCCAGTCTCATGCCCCACCACGCTTGCCTCTGAATGCAGGATCTCTGTGTGCCCTGATCATGTTGGCTCTGGAGCCAGGGCTTTTTGTGTGTTCTGAGCATGCTCTTTGTCTCAACTACTCTGCGAACCACAGATGTCTCAAATGTCTGAGAACCACAGCTTATACACCGAGGAAAGATGACAGCTTCATACAAAGTTACCCTGGTACCCCTGTCTCCTGCATGTGTTTCTAAAGCCAGTTCCTATTCAGTTAATGTTCATCCATTCATTCTTAGATAGCTAAAACCAGGGATGTAAGCAAAGTTAATTCACCCTTCTCAGACTTGCAAACTTACTAAGGTTTAGCACAAGTGGTTTTTAAATGCAACAGATTGGAGTTTATCTTGGAAGGATGCTTCCATCTGTGAAAACTGTCACTGGAAAAGAGAAGAACACTTTAAAATGAAACCGCCAGCTGTATTGATAATCTCGCAGTGATAGGAAGGCTTGAATATGGTAGGACTATTTGTTAAATTAGCTATGCCATACGACAGGAGAGCAGGCTTGACAAGCTTGTGGTTCCCGATAATGACTTTGAAAATCATTAAATTGCAGAGGAATGGCACTAATGTAATTTCAAGCTTTAATTTTAAAGTAAAAACAAAAATATTAAAGTTATAATCATCTTAAAATTAACCAAAAGGCATGTGTTGTGCTGAAGAATGTGCCATTAAAATGCTTAGGTACAAACTGAGGCTTTAGTCCTGGAAACAAAATTAGAAACATTGGTGAACTTTGGAAAACAACCATCATTTTTCTCTCAGAGTTTTGATCATGGAGCTCTCCAGAATACACATTATTAAAAAAAAATAAAAGAAACAACTAAACCAAACAAAAAACTAGTAACAACAGAAAGCATCAAAATACTAAAGTACTCATTGTATATACAAAAAAAATGACTAGACCTAAAGAAGATAAATTTTCTTACATCCCTGCTAACAAACCCTATACATTTTTCTCTACACAAGGAAACAAACAATAAAAAGCTATAACTGATAATACCTTGAAGAAAGGGTTGAAGTGGTGGTTTATCTTCTGGTAGGAGTCTTCCTGGGTGTCTGTGAAGTACCTTTTCCATTTAAATTTTCTAGCCTTTACTTTTAAAAGGTTTGAGAGGCAAATCTCTTGTGTAGAAAGAGGACTTTAGAACCATCTCACTTGTTGGAGAGACAGAATTGATATTGATCCCGTGCCTTTCCGGGAAGAGTTGAGAAGGTGTCCCCTTCTTGAGAGGATACTGAGTGGCTCTGCTGGGTGTACTCAGAACAACAAACACTGAAGGGATCTGGGCATCTTGAGAGTTTCCCAAGAAGGTAACTTGCAAGGTGTCTTGATGTTTCAGTTTTTACACTACCCACTTTGTTTTGTTTTGTTTTTCAAGACAGGGTTTTTCTGTGTAGCTCTAGTTGCCAGCAACTGTCCTTCTATCAAGACCAGGCTGACCTTGAACTCAGAGTTCCACCTACATCTGCCTTTGGAGTTTTGATATTAAAGTTATGGACCACCACCACCCGCTAAAGCACCACCCAATTGAAAACCATCTTTCTGACTCTCAGGATACACACTGATGCTTTCCTTTTTCTAGGCTGGCTCTGTGATCTCTCTGACACATCCTCTTTCTCAGTTTCCTTTCTGTGAATTTCCATGTGATCTGTAATCTTATTATTCATTTTTTTTAACACCTGAATCCTTCCTTTAAAATGCTTCAGTTAACCCAAACATGGTGCTGCATACCTTTAATTTCAGCACGCAGGAGGCAGAGGCAGGTGGACCTCTGAGAGTTCAAAGTCATAATGGTCTACATATGGAGTTCCAGGGCAGCCAGGGCTATCTAGAGAGACCCTGTATCAGAAAACACAAACAACATAAAACTCATTAATTTAAAAGCTTAAATTAAAAATCTAAATCTGGAGGTTGGCAGCCAGGGTTCTCGGTAGTCTGGAACAAGCACAGTTTTCAAGTGAATCTTTTGGATGTCTTTTCCGACATCAAGTCCTCTAGCCAATTGCAGCATCATCACTCCAGTGCCGACTCTGAACTTTCTCGAATGTTTACCCACAGCAATTTGAATACTTTGGTTGTAATTCTCTCCCACCATGAGGTATCATGTTAATATACTCTAAATACATATGTCTTATAATGTCTGTCTCCACCTACTTTGTGTCTTTTCACGTTTTTGGTGTGTTCTTCTAAGTACTGAGTTTTTGATTTTCATAAACTTCTATTCATTTTCCTTTTCCCCTTTGTGCTGTGGTTGAACTGCCATGAAAGAGAGACAGATGCTTATTCTAGTTTAATGAAATTTCCTGTCAAAAAGACCATTACCAAAGAGGCTATGCTCCAAAATAACCTAGTGGAATTCAAACACAGTGAACATAGGGGTTGGTGTTTCCCACATTTCCAATGAGGTTTGTGTGTGTGTGTGTGTGTGTCTGTGAAAATCAAAGACTGTGTTCTAACCAAATTGCACTGAGATGATATTTTTTATTGTCAAGGGTAGCACACTTTAGAATTAATCCTGTCTTAATTGCTCATGTGCTAGTTGATATTGGTCAGCCAGTTGCTTGATTTCTATTTCTTGAGTTCCTTAGTTATGATCTGAATTTCAAACCATATTAATACTATCTGTTTAGAAAACATTATTGATTAGTCTTTCTCATATATCAGACACAGCTTTTCTTGGGAGACATATAAAATTAAGCAAATACATTTAAACCTTCATGAATACTGTTAAAACCATAGATTTTTTTTGCTTTTTTTTTCGTTCTAATTTATAACTTTTTTCTTTTACAGTACAGTGATCTATGAATTGCGGCAATGATTTTAATTATTTTGCCCATTTTTCTTCTCCTTTCTTGAATTGCTATCAACATTATTTTAGTTGTTCTGTTCTCTTCAACTTACATGTTTCTTTATCTTACCACTTTTACTTAATGTCCAGGTATTTATTTTTGTATGTTAATAGTCTAGAATGTTTTTCTGAGTTCTGGACATTTCCCACAGTGGGCTATTAGTGAAAATCAGAAGGAATCAAGGATTGCCAAAGAGGTGGAAAAATACTGAAGTGACTAAACAGGACACGTGTGACACCACTACAGGGGCAGTGACCTGGATCTGCACATAGATCCCTCATCCACTCATGTGTGTGTGTGTGTGTGTACATGCATATCTGCAAGAATATCACATTTATTATTATCATAAAACCCAATAGCGATTTTGTTTTAATTAAAATCTCCACTTTATTTTAATTTCCTTGTTTCTCTAATGTTCTTTATTTTTTGCAGGACTCCCTTCAAGACACTGTATTTTGTTTATGTGATATGTCTCCTTAGGCTCTTCTTGACTGTCTTGGTTTGCCCAAATTTTTTAAAAAGTATTTTTTGTCCATATTAAGTCATAATTCAGGTTATCTAATTTTTGAACAAATCAGGTTACAAAGTTATTGACATAAGGACAAACCCTAAGCTATTTTATAGACATTAACTATGAGGGAATGAGTGAGGGGATGAACTGAATGAGGTCTACAACAGGAGTCCCTCCCTCTATTTAGTGCCTGTCTGGATCACTGCTTCAAGGATGCAATTGAGGAACATTAGTCAACATGGTGTCTTGAAATAGTACTGTGTGGAACAAGGGGAAGAGTTCTGATTGTTTTTTTATTTAGCCATATGGAAACTTATTGATTATAACTTTTTGTGGTTGCTATAGTTCTAATGGCTCTCTCTGTCTCATATATACATATATACATATACACACATATGTATACATACATACATATATATACTTTGTCTAGCAGTGCTCCAAAGTTCCCTTTATTAAAAACATAAGGAAAAATTTAAAGAAAGATATACTATAATGTGTTGTAATCATTGGTCTTTTAAATGTTAAATTTCTGAAATTGAGCAACTACTCTTTTATTAATACACATGTATAAAATTCCCCATACGAATGATGTTCTGCTTATGATGGGGCAGACTCCTGATGACGAACAATTTCACAGCATATGTATATCATTTTCTTCTCGACACCTTGAGCCTTAACACTGTTACTTACCAGAAGAAATAAAATGCCACAATTGGGCATTTCAAGTATGCTATGCCTTAATACAAACTGGTTTTATTTTATCTCTTTAGAACTACTATGGCGCAGCAAAGATGATTTTTTCCGACAATCCTCTTGGTCTTACCTGTGGGATGGTTTGTCCAACCTCCGACCTCTGTGTGGGAGGATGCAACTTGTATGCTGCAGAAGAGGGACCGATTAATATTGGTGGGCTGCAGCAGTTTGCTACTGAGGTATGTACCAGCTACACTTGCAGTATTTTTTCCTACTACTACAAAGCCAGAAGTTTATAAAATAATTGAAGTCCTTAGTTTGTGTTGATACTCAACGTGTGTGTGTGTGTGTGTGTGTGTGTGTGTTTGTGTTACAAATGTGTTGTTTGAAATAAGAATCTTTATACAAAACTTGGCTATAAAAATGAAAGTTTATAAAACCATATGTCAGATTAGTTGTAATCCCAGCAGGTTATTAAAATAACTTAGACCAAAAATATCTAAATTGGATGATCTAGAAATAGAATTTGTTCATTAACTTCACATTGAAGTGTAGCGTGGAGACCCTATTAGAAAAAAAAAGGCTATATTCCTTAACTGATAATATCCCCTGGAACTCGCTTTGATCTTTATGCCTAGAAATATATTTCAGCAGTACTTGATGCTATTCTTTGAGTGATAGAGGTTGGGGAATTTTCAAAAAACCCTGAAATGGAATAATATTCTTTAACAACATTAAGAAGATAATTAGATTATGCGAGCTTATAGATTGAAAGCTACTCTGTTATTTGCACGGGAAAAAAATGTTTAATGAAATGAAAGGTGGCTTTTTGTCATTTGTCACATAAACTTTGGTCCTGGCATTTTCTTTTATAAATCCTTTGTAAATTGACTGATTCTCTGGGACATCTTTATGCTCTCCGGGGCCTCCTGTTTGAAGTGAACTAGCAAGTCAATTCTCATGTATCATTTAAATGATCAGCTTATTGGGAGGTTACAGTAAGATTTTATAATCTTGAGGGACTAGTTGGCTAGAAGACTAAATTAAATGTCTGTCTATGTCGGACTTTTAGTTAATGACTTACCTCTCTGGTTGTGTCAACTTAAACACAATGTGCTCTTTCCCTTTAGAGCCTTTCTCATAATATCCCTCAAGCTTAAGTCACTCGTTGCCTTTAGTAATAAATCAGTGTTATTCCTTTCCTGCTTTCTGGCAGGTTAATTCTGAGGAAAGACCCCTGGGAATAAGAAAATGGAAACAATTTGAGGTTGTGAGTTGATGCAATAAATTCTTGGATTTAATTTCTTTTCTTACCAAATTAAAAACTGCATTAGGCTTACCTGACCACTGCAAGGAATAATCTCTACAACCTGGGAAAATCCATAGTTGATGGAGGAGATTCACTTGGATTCCTCTCCATATTTCTTGGGGGAGCCTATTGCTTTATCATTAAGCCAGGATGAGCTTACTCAAAATGCATCACAGCAAATGAAGACCCATACAGTATGTACATGAACTGAACTGACATTCCTAAACAAAATGATTTGTTAGCAGTAGCTTTTCAGGGATTTGGACATGGATGTGACAAGCTTATAAAGGCAGAAAGATGGAGAGAAAACGAGGGGAAGAATGGAGAACTAGAGAGAAATCAATGGAGTAAGGGAAAAAGAGGAAGGAAGAAAGGAAACGGTGATGAAGGAGGGAGAGAAAGAAAGAGAGAGACAGGGAAAAAGTGAGAGAGAGACAGAGAGAAAGAGAAAGTCAGAGAGGAAGACAATCACACAAAGAGCGAGAGAGAGAGAGAGATGAGAGAGAGAGAACAGAGAGAGAGAGAGAGAGAGAGAGAGAGAGAGAGAGAGAGGACAGAGAGAGAGAGAGAGAGAGAGAGAGAGAGAGAGAGGAAGGAATGGAAAGAGGGAGGGACAGAGAGGAGTGAATATGAATGAATATGTGCATGACTTTTATACTCTTACTGAGCTTTAATAAACTCCTACTTCATGGAGTATTAATTTGTAAGGGCTTTCACAGTGTCCTCCTCATTATATAGAAGTCATCAAAAATTCATTGAAAATCAAGTGTACACACGTGTGGGTTCTTTGTAAGCCCTACCTAATAAAGAATTGAGTACAAACAAGGAGTGTCTATAAATTCATCTTCAATGAATAAAGACAGTGAATGTGATATTCTATTTTATTTCCTTAAAATTGTGTTTTATAACAAGGCAGTGGTGGTTTAGTCCCAGCATTCAGGACGCAGACACAGGCGAATGACTGAGTTCGAGGCCAGCCTGGGCTACAGAGTGAGCATTAAGACAGGCCCCAAAGCTACACAGAAAAATGCTATAAAGCAAAAACGAAAAACAAAACAAAACAAAACCCCATGTTTCATAATCAAAAAGATAAAATACTGTGATGGAAACTGCGTATAAGGGCGCCCCGTTCATTTTTTTACATTGACCTGTTTTTATAAAGTCATGTATTTATTATGTTAAAATGGGGTTTACTTAAATGTTCTGGAGTATTTATACACCATGTGAAGATAGATGGCTGTGTTGGTTTAATAAAGGGCTGAAGAGTCAATAGCTAGGCAGGAGGTATGGGTGGGGAGAGAAAGGAATAGGAGAAATAATCAAGAATCAGAAGGTGCAAGGAGAAACAAAGAGGAAACAAGAGGTAGAAGACAGAAGAGAGATAACACCACATAATAGAATGTAGATAATATAAATGGGTTAATTTAAGTAATAAGAGCAAGTTAGAAGCAAGCTTAAGTTACAGGTTGAACTTTGTTTTTTTTCTTAAATTTAATTTTTTTTAAAAAAAACTATCTTTTCTTATTTTACATGCCAAATCCGTTTCACATTCCCTCCCCTCCTCCGGTTCTCTCCATCTCCCCCACAACTCCCATCACACACACCCTCATCCAACCTCAGAGAGTGTAAGGCTTCCCAGAGGAAGTCAAAAAGTCTAGCACATTGCTTTGAGGCAGGACCAAGGCCCTCCACCCATATCTGGGCTGAGAAAAGTATCTGTCCAGACAGAATGGGTTCCAAAAAGCCAGAACAAGCAGTATGGGTAAATCTTGGTTTCACTGGCCCAGCCATACAACTGTCACCCACATTCAGACAGCCTAGTTTGGTCCTACCCTGGTTCGCTCACTGTAAGTCAGAGTTGGAAGGCTTCAATTAGCTCATGTAAGCTGTTTCAGTGGGTGTCCCATCATGGTCTTGACCTTTTTGTTCGTATTCTCACTTCTCCCACTCTTCGACTGGACTTTGGGAGCTGAGGCTGAACGTTTTTAAGTATTAAGAAGTCTCCATGACATTTTTTGGGACTGGTAGAACAGAGAAAGCCTCATTACATGTAATTATAGCAACCTCTTGAGTTGTTAAAAAGTTGCAGAAAACATCAATTCTGTAACTACTTGCTAAAAATATGGGAAGGACAAAACTACTCATTTTTTCCAGTGACTAAACTATTGACATGAAATTTAACTCAAAGTGAATCATGATGTAAATGATTTTATGTTTTGATTGATAAAAAATGATTGATTTTGACCTTTTAAGAAATACAGATCAATATTTCTCTACCAAATTAAGCAAAGGTTAGGAAAACAAACTAAATGGAAAAATAACATTTTTCAGAATTGTTTTTCCTGTGACTTGTAAATGATTTTTACAAATATCAACTCTCTAGTCTTCTTCTGTCATTGACAGAATCTATCTGTTCTGCCTATTCACTCACACCTAGGTGTATAATTTGGAAAATGGGTACATCACACCTAGCCAAGTCTGCAGGAGGAGCAGGGCGCCAGCTTCTAAAGTATGGTCTTTTGTTGTAATTTCTCTTCAACTCTTTGCTCTTTTTACTTCTGCAATGTGATGACGTCACCCTACCCCAGATTCCTTTGTGCATCTGTGTGAGGAGAAAGCTGCATGTTCTTATTCTGCAGAAGGCCGATGGCCTCACAATCATACCAGAATTCTTTAACAAAATAGGCTCTATAAAACCTCTTGGCAGTATTTGGTTTGGTGTGCATAGAATCAAGGTCATGGTCGGGGCAATTTACAAAATTCTGAACATAATCAAAGTTTAATAATGAACTGAATAGATAATGTGTATACTGTACAATGGCAACCACAAACTGTCAAAACTCTAGGTCCATAGAAACTTGGTAGACTTTCAGGAAGCAATGACTACCAATAGTTGCTATTTCAGGGTGAACTCACAGGAAGGCATACATTTCATTAGGATTCTGAGACTAAAACTTTAACTTTCAAAGCTTTCTGTCACTTGTATGGTAGGTAGGTAGATATGTTAATGGAAGGAGCAGATGGAGAAAGTCCAAACACCGTGCAGTACATCCATTTTGTAATATCAGGCTTCAAAATGTTAGTAACTAACAAGCCATGCCATATAATTGTTTTGGCATCTTGAACATGAGACTATGAAGGACCAAAGTTATTGAAATAACAGTTCATATTAAATAAATAAATTCACTGATCCAGTTTTGGTTCGGGGAGAATAAGCCCTGAAATCAGGTCAAAATTCATGTTATCCCCCTTCTATACATAACTAGCAAAAGTCTCCATGAAAATATTCAACTTCCACAACTGTAAACCTGTATAGGAAAGCTAGAACTTTACATTCTTTCCAGGATTTTTCAGTCTCTCATTTATCCTAGAAAACATATCTAGTTGATTATAAGAGGCTTCATGTTAATCTGGGTTTTCTGGATACAAGGTCAGGTAGCATCTACAATACCTGATGAGTCAGGATATAAGTCTCACATGTCCCAGTCATCATACCATACAACTCCAAATTCTGCTAAATAGGTTGCTATCACATTAATGTTAAAATAGATTCAATAAGACCAATAAACACATTCAAGTCATTTTTTTCTGATGCTTTATTGGCCATTTATGTATCATTCCTCAACCAGGGAAAAGATAGGCTTTGTGGAGTTTCAAAACACACACACACACACACACACACACACACACACACACACACACACAACTGAATTATTTGTAGAAGAAATGAAATGAAAAAATATACAGTAATGCAATAACTCTAGGGAAACAGAGCTTTCTGGAATCTAAATACAATAATATCTGTTAGAAATTTACCTGTATTTGTTCCTTTATTTTTAATGTAATAACAACTAGAATGGACTAATATTATGATAGATACCACTACACATGTAACATTTTTCACGTAAATCCTTTGGGAACTTGTAAAAATTCTTCAGTGCCTACACGATGACTAATGGTTAAGCTCTAGGAATAAATAAGGCTACCTAAGTTGCAATACAATATTCAGTTTGTTGTAAAGTGGTATGTTAGATTTCAGAGCTTCAAAATATAACATAAGGTCATATGACTTGGGGTCTAGTGACATCACCACTGACAAGAATTGCATCTTTTAAAATATTTGCTTTTTTCTAAAATTATTTTGTATAAGGTGAAATCTAGACACACTCTTTAAGAATGTTTATATTTTAAAAATATAAATTTTAATTGCCTTCTTTTAACTACTTAAAAAAAGTTTCCATAGATACATTAGATGAGCATTTATATTGTGTAGAACAAAGATATGATTTCAACATAAATTGTTTCCATCAGACTCATTATGAATTAAATGAGTAATGAATGAATTACTATTCATTACACTGAAGGATAACAACAAAATTAATGAATTATACATGTATATACATATATAATATTGTATAGATATATATAATTCATTAATATATGTATACATACACACACACACACTCACACACAATACAGAGCAGAAGCTAAAAACGCTAAAAGGGGTGACAATGTAACTTGGAGCCAGAAATAGTATAGTAGCATTCAGCTTTAAGATGGAACTTGGTTTACTCTGTACTAATCTTAGCATGAGCACCCAGAGTTGCTGAAGCAGATAGCTGACGTTGGTCTGAGTACCAAAAGTATGAGACATGGTAGAAAACTGGATTCACTTATCTCTATTAGAAAGTTTTAAGAATGGACCAGGCATGTTGACACTTATTTGTAATCCCAGCACTTTGGAGGATTCTTCTGAGTTTGAGGCTAGCATGGGAAACAAAGCAACACTCCATTTGTAAGTTCTAAAAACAATAATTTAGGATTATGTTTAGCTAGGATATAAAACTGGCTAAAGAAGCACAAAGAATCAATAGCCTGTGTGTTGGGCATGTACCTATCTTCACAGAACTCACTTCTGCAGTGCCATGAGAAGAGTATTCGTCCAGCACAGCATTTTGAAGGCATTTGACATTCACCATTCTGAAAGACTACTAAGGATCTTTTTTTTAGGGTGATGAAAATAAATTGAACTAAAGACAAAGAACCAGCAAAATAGTGATGCATGTAAAGACTGACCAAAAGATAGTGAATAGCTCATTTTGATGTGCTAAAATTAACATTGACATACAAATTAATCTAATATATAAAAATTACTGATGAAAGATAAAGATAAAATAATCTTATTAAAGATATACCACTCATAAATGTATATAAACATAACAGAATATCCTTATACAAAGTTAATAAGGACAATTTAAATAAAAATTATAATTTGATTTCAGAAGTCTAGTCTTGCAATGTGATATCTACCTGCTACTCAGTACTGATGAAACAGATACAGAAGGACCATGAGTTTGAAGCCAACTTGAGTTGACACTGAGACCCCCCATTTTTACAGGAAAATGTTATGAACATAAAGGAGATAGATATATAGACAGACAGACAGATAGATAGATAGATAGATAGATAGATAGATAGATAGATAGATAGATAAAGTAGATAAATGCTCTTTATCTTGTGCATATAGAAGAAGAAAGATGCTAGGTATGTGGAATAATATAAAACTATACAAAATAAGAAACCAGAACATACAATCAGATGTCATGAAGATCCACAAACAATAAGTCTTTGAAAATAACTTAACGCAGAATTCTCTGGTTTATCATTTTCAAGTCCATTACTATAATAATCAGCTTCCCGATTACTGGCTTTTTAAAATCTTATTCTTGGTTACAAAGAACATTGCCCTTGTCATTAATCATTACTATTTTTCACAAAAATTATATATTCAAAATAATGCTGAAATATAAATAGAGAAGCATCTTTACAATCCGTTCTTATTGTTCTCATTTTTGTTTTATCATTTTGTCATGTTCCTGACAAACAGTAACACTCACTGGATGGGTTCTGGCATCTTAAGTCAAACTCTAGTAACTTATGTCCAAGAATCCATGTGTGGATTCTAAGAATATCATGATGTACAAAATAGAAAGAATGTAAAGATGACAAATGCAGTCAAGTAATGATAGAGAAGGTAAGAGTATCGTTGGAAAAAGTATAGCAATGCTCTAGCATAGAGAGAAAGTATATTTGATAAAATGAAATTTTTTTAGCTAGGTTCCAAAAGGTATTCATCCAGATCAACAGAGTCAGAAATATAGAGGCAGGAGAGATGGCACAGCAGTTGAGAGCGTGGATTGCTCTTGCAGAGTTTCTGAGTTCATTTTCCAGCATATAAATCATTGGTAATTCCAGGTCCAGGCGACCTGAATTCCATGGTTATCCACATTCATCCATGTACACACCTACCTTTTTCGTCCATGTACACAACAAAAAATAAAAATAAGTATTTTTACAAAAAATTTTGAGGACTCTCAAACCATAAACAAACCTCAATGCATAGAACATTGGTTGTCATGAACCTACATCTCATATTTTGTTTGTGTGGGAGTAAAATCGCTTATCACCGAAGTAGCAATACTTCTATTTTTTAATTGTACAGGGTCAAATTTAACCATGTAGTTAAATTTTCCAGCAACGTGTCTCAAATCTAATATTGAATTGTAGTTATAGAAGTATGAACTATCAATTAAGAATTGTGGCTATGAGTTGAAGTCTCCATAAACAAAATAGTCAGAGTATATTATAAAAAAAACCATTGATCTATGAAGTTACATCAGTGATTCCTTAGATTTTCATAATAAATTGCTGATAGAATTTTTATTCATTTTGTGGTAGAGCTGATAAGGGGAGGAGTGAAGTACTTTTTAAGGTAAATGTACCTTTTATCTCAGATGTGTCTTAGGTAACAAATTTTCCTCTCATTTATGTAGGTTTACATTCCTACATCTTGAAAGGTACTATTTGTAAACCTTAAACCAGATGGATTGCATTGTAGCAATTCTGTATATAAGGCATGTACATTCTGTTAGACAGAGAGCTAGCTCCACAGTGAAGCTATGACTTAGATATATACATATGATATATATATATATATATATATATATATATCAGTGTCTAAGTCAGAAGGACCATAATAGGAATTTTTAAATTCAAGTGGAAATAAAATATAACGACCCTGTTTTCCCAACAAGTTATTAAGAGAGTGATTTTCTTCAGAATTTCTAATTTCCTGCAAGAATAAGAACTACCACAAATAGGCACTCAGCATTATTTGGATGAATTTAAAACTTCTTGGGCTACAATGATTACTTCCATAAATGGCAAGTCACAAAGGAAAATGCCACCACTTCAGTGAAAAAGATGGACAAATTTTACAGTCAACATTGTTTTGGGTGAGCAGTTTCAAATACATTCCTGACATAAACACTTTGTGATTTCTGACCTTTCACCTATCTGGAAAGAACCTTTGCTTAATCACTCCAGAATGCATTTAGGATCATTAGGAAATTTTATCTATTATGTTACTTCGAACAGGAGATAGAATGTCCTAATTTCAAAATTGGAAGGGTGACATGTGATGAGTATTCACAGAACTTACCCCAACTCTCTTTATTCAGGAGAAAAATTATACTTTTCTAGTCATTTTATACTATTCTATACATTACTCTATACACACAATAAATGAAAAAGAAAAGATTATCTCAGTGCGAAGTTACTAACTAATTCTAATTTAAGGGTGACTCATTTTGGTTTGTTCTTTCTGAAAGCGTACATAATGAAAATACAAATGCGTGATCGATAGCTGTAACTGATTCTCAGCTTTCTTATTTGATTTTACCAAACAGTAGCAGCAACAGATCAAGGAAAATCTTAACAATTAAATAATCTTCTAAATTGCAAAACAAAATGGTTTAGGAATAAGCTATAATGGTGATCTACACTTACCATCCTTTCCAGAGACCTTATGTTTAGCGTTATACTACAGAATAAGAATAACAATTCCTGGAATTCTCAAAGAGGTGATGTTTCAAATCAGTGCTTGTCTAAAATAACAATAAAAATAGCACATGTTACTTTTCCTTTTGGTGTTTTTTGATTAGTAGGATGGCAATGTGGCTACAGTTTTACATTTGAGTAAAATAAGACAGAATTTTTATTTAAAAAATGGTTGCCAAACAAAAGTGTCTGGACATAGGCATGCCCTTCACAAATCATAATTCCTCATGCATTTTTGGCTTAACTGTGAAATAGGAAACTCAGATGATTTTGGTATTATTACGAAGTAGAGAATTCAGAAAAACCTGGTGTTGTCAGGGAATTTTTTGATACAGCATCAAAGGTACCATCTGAGAAAGACAAAATTGAGAATCAGAACTTCATCAGCATTGGAAATGTTTGCTTGACAAGAACTTGAAAATGTAATGACATAATACAATTCAGTGGACACATTTGATAAAATACTATCAATCCAAAATATACTGGAAATCCTTAAAACTCCCAATATTAATGTAAACTGGCACAAAGTCCTTGCCACAGACCTTCTTAAGAGAGATGCAGTGCTGGCAAGGAGAGAGGAGATGATACTCCCATCTTATAACACCGGGGAAATGACGGCATCGGGGAAATCAGCCTGGCACCAGCACATTTGTTGACCTGGCATCTCAGTCTGTTCAGTGCCGTCTGTCAGTTGGGCTGCAAACAACAGACTTTCCAGTATTACGTCCTGGAAAATTACAGATCAAGGTGTTTGGTTGGTTTCTCCTGGGAGCCTAGATGATACCTTTTCTTTTTGTCCCCCTCTGTGGAAGGTACTTTTATCTTGTTTTATTTTTTTTTAATGAAGACCGATCTAACTCAGCAGGGTGCCAATAACCTTCTCCTTCTAGAACTCTCATGCCTAATCACATATCCGATCTCTACTTTCTGTCATTGCAAGCTAGATTCCAACATCTTATCTGTAGAGGCACATTTAAAGCATATAATACCAAAAGGCAAAATATAGAATCCTGACACTACCTATTGCTGACTGAATGTCGAGCAACACCAACACTCATTCATTCCCACATAAGGAAAATTGATAGTTTCTTTGAGACTCATGTAAAACCTAATGTTTTAATGAACTTGACTTGGAATAATTACTCCGGGTAGCCCTTTCGACGTTGGCCAATTGGAATTTAAATATTCTCTATCTCATAATGTGACCATTATTTGTGATGTGATCAATCTCTTTATAAGAGTGTTATGTGCACTAGAGTAATTCATTTAATCTTCATAGTACTTCTGTCTGATACTCTTAGCTACATTTGAAGTTAAATAGATAGAATGAAATATTTAAAGGACTTCGTCGATACCCTCTATACCAAGAGAATGGTGCAAATCAAGGTTTGGCTTAAGCTGTCAGATTGTAGAACCAAACTATTTATATCTCCATTTGTGCTGAAAGAGAAAAGCTACTTCAATATTAATTTACAAAGCTTAAAATGGAACAAAGCATGACAGTAGAGACAGAGGTGTCATTTGTAAATAAATATACTGAGCAGGGACGTGTGTTGAGTTTTATTCTTAAATATTAAAATAAAATATCTTTGGGCTAAAATTTATACATATTAACTATTATTAAGAAACTGCTACTCTATTTGCATACCATTAGCCACAAACTATAGGTGACATACTTAAAGTCTTAGAGTTAAACTGTGTTTTTTTCCACTTATAAATGAATGCAGCCAGAAAGATATCACATGAACCCTGCTCTATTTGCTTATTACATATTAGCTTTACATAATAAACTTTTGGGCAAAATTCTTCCTTAAATAATCAAATATACTATTCTACTGTCAGCAAAGTCACTAATAAACAATTATTTTAAAATAATTTATATTTTATTCAAGTCTGTTAAGATGTGATGTTAATTTCCAAAGGCCACATTTTAACTTAGCAAAGTTCATTTTGTAATTATTAATTCATAAAACTAAGAATACCCAACTGAATGGGAAACAAATATGCATTTATTTAATCCCTAAATTAAAAAAACATGTCTTTCCACCATCAGATTTCAATGTGTATATTAAATATGTTTTTCTGGAAATTATGTAAAAATATTAATTTAGGAAAATATAATAAATTTCAACTATATTTTTTATTAATGTTCCATAAAATAGTCAATCATAGGCACTTAATTCTTACTAATGTTAACTAGAAAGAGATAAAATTAAAAGATAAATACTGACTCAAAAAATAGGAAAATGTCTTGAGAGATGGCTTAGTGGTTCTGAGCACTAACTGCTCTTTCAGAGGACTTGGGTTCAGTTCCCAGCACCCACATGGCTGCTTACAACCTTCAGTAACACCAATTCCAGGGAATCTTTTTACTCTTCTCTCATCGCTGGCCTCCTGAACACATACAAACTTAAGCACATTCAGGCACATACACATCCTCATAAAATCATGTGTTCAAAACAAAACTTGTTATGGATGATGCTGAGCTGCATCCCTGGGATCTGCATGATGGAAAGATAGAGCCAAATGTAAACACAACAAGAAGAAAGAAAATCTGTGCTGTTTAGACAGTTCACAAAGGCACTGGAAATATATTTATGTTTTTCAAAGTTAGAAGTTTTTGCCATGAATAAGAAATAATTTTGTAACAATTTAAAAGTTTATTAGTGAAAAGAAGCACTCTGCTGTAACTGGCTATGTCTCAGCCAGTAAGAGTGCTGTGGCCAAGCCTGGTGACCTGAGTTTGGTCCCCAACTCCTACAAACTGGGAGCAGATTACTGAATCCCTTCAAGTGAGATGCTCCATGGTACATGCATGCCCCATCCCAAAATAGACACTCAACCAAAATATATCACCAAAGATTTTAACTTAAAAATATACCCTTATTTATAGGAAACAAAGAGATGCCATCAAGTTATGTCTGTCCTTAATAATTTTATGTTTAAAGAAAGGAAACAGGCATTGCTAGCAAAATGTTTGAAGGATTTTAATTCAAAAGGTAAAACTCTATGAGGACCATTTGGCTCAGACCGAGAAAGAGAGCTTTCTCGTCTTTGTTGCTAATGCTCTTTCATTTTTTATGTGTAAGAGTCTGAAAATGACTCATATTTTGAGTGGCAGAATTTAGTCTCGTTGGCTGGTATGAAGAGGTTAGGTAGACACAAAAGTAGCATGCCTCAGTCACTGGAAAATCTTTCTTTATGTTGATCATTGACTGGGTTTTCTCAGGAAAGAAAACAGGTTTTCATTTTCTGTTTTTTTTTTTATTAAACATAGACAACCTATTAGGAAATCTATTAAATATTATGATGTGCCCATAGAATGAATGTATTCCAATGTCATATCTACTTATCATGATGGTCAAATTTCGGGGAAAGAATGGAGAGAAGATGCATGATAAACTACCCCTCCCTCCCTTCCTTCCTCTCTTGCTCCCTCCCTCTCTCTCTCTCCCCTTCTGTCATACACTCACAAGGTGAGCATTCTGCCATTGAGCTATATCCCTAAACTATTTTCATCTATTTGTAAAGTTCATTTAATATAATATAAAATATTAGTAAATGTCTGCAGATTCAGAATGACCAAAAATGTTACTATGAAATGTTATTTAACATTAATACACCATTATTTAGCACCTGATAAGTCTGACATTGGTATACTTACAGCTTTCTTCTAGCTTTCAACAGTTAGCATACACCTTGCAGTCATTAATGTCTAATGTCTGGATCTTTGTAAGCTTACATGTTTAAATTGTGTTTTGTTTTTTTGTATTCAGCCCTTCGTTGTGATAATTCATGCTATTTACAGTTTTTATATAACAATTTGTTTTTTATTCTGTTTTTTCCTCTCCTACTCATCTGCACTGATTCTTATTATTCCTCACCTTTATTTCTTTGAAGAACAATTGTTTTAAATACCAGACCTCTTCACTAGTTACATATGCTTTCCTTTGCTGTGGCTTAGTAGTTACTACAGGGATAGAAAATATATTCTGAACTAAGTGCAGTGTGATATTTATACATTAAGCATGTATATAATCCTTGGATCTGAACTATGAAAATATTTAATCTCTCTGACTGTGTGACACAGTTTAATTCTTATATCACATAAATCCCACAGGACAGACACCACTACTTTCTACAACCAATTTTAACTTGCCTTCACCCACACATTTAAAAATTTTTATGTAATATTAATTTTTGAGGTATATTTTATCGGTTGTGTTGTGATAATCTCATACATGAGTACAAGCTACTTTTTTAAAGTCTGTCTCTAATCCCCCATCACCTCTGTCCTGCCATCTGCTTTTAAATCCATGTTCTTTCTTTCTCAATTTATTAAAGTATCTTAATACTTTAATACATGTATTGTGTGTGTGTGTGTGTGTGTGTAAATCCTTCTCATTCTAATTAGTGTCTCTATAGGCCCATATGCTTATATTTATAGGCATTATCATTTGGGCTAGAACAATGTATCACTTATCCTTGAAGAAAACTAAATCTCCCTCACAGAACTTCTTAAACCATTTTTATGACTAAAAAACTCTTAGAAATTACTTTTATTTCACTTAATATTCAAAGCAACTAATATTTTAGATAATTGGAATTTTTTTCATTGATCAGAAATATTTTAGATTCACCTGACTTCTGTCATCCCTCTTAGGGGAAAGAGGCTCACATTCATGCTTACTGACATTTTTTTTATTTATTACTTGGTGATTTTAAACCTTGTTTTTCATTACTTCACTTTTTAAAAATTTGAATGAAGCTAAGAAGCAAGTTTTGATTGACATTTTCTTGTTTGAGGCTGTATAAATTTCTGCACATATTTTTTTAGTCTGGGGACTCCATTACTTGTCCTTTAGTTATTATTTTTATCTTGTATTCTATTATCTTTGCTTTTAGGACTCCAACTATGCACTAATTGTATCTCTTCATCATTGTGTTTTGTCTTTTTCTGCGTTTACCTCCTTATTTCTTTCCCATGCCTCCACCACAGCAGGGTTATTTTGTTTTTGTTGTTGTTCATTTTTTTGTTTTTATTTGCCCCATCTCTCTGGTGATTAATATATTTAATGATTTATTTATTTATACAGTCTTCTATTAGATGTATAAAATTTACAATCTCTTCTAAAGTCTTGTTTAAGTTTTGACAAAGTTCTGATTCCTGGGAGTTTCAATTCTTGAACCTATCCTTGGAGATACAGTGATCGATGTTGTCTGGAGGTGTCTAAATGCTAACTTTACTCATTGGATTATATGTGTATTGCTTTCCATATTTTCTTTCTTGATGCAGGGTTTACTGGTAGCTTTGGAGTATATCAAGGAACTAGCTCTAGTATACCTTGCTGGCCTCGAACTCACAGAGATCTGCCTGTCTCTGTCTCTTGATTACTGGGATTAGAAGTGTGCACCACCACTACCTAGTCGCTTTCCATATTTTTATAAGCATTCTAGTTGTTCTGATCAAAAGCATAACATTAAATATGAAAATTTGTCGCTCTATTGTGTGGCTGACAAATAAAGGTTTAAGGACAGATTATATGCATTTCAGCATGTGGCTGAGTTGGCCCAGGTGGGATTGTCTCTCTTTGGTTTTCTATTTAGACTACAGGTTTTCAGAACTCATCTATTTCTTTATATCACTTCTAATTATGACAGATAGAAGCAAACGCGCAAGGCTCAGAAGTGCCAAGTTTTAGAGAGAAAGCAACAACTTAGAGTTAATAGTTTAGGGATAACTATTGTCTCCAAACTAAATGTGTTTGCCCGCCTTACGAGAAGGAGGAAGACCAAGAACTTTAAAAGGGCTGTGACTCAGGTAATTCAGCAAAACAATCTGAACAATCTTGTAAAACAGGAGCAATAATATTCAGGAATTCAGGATCCCAGAAAAAGCACAGAGTGTTAGCTTAATTCCTAAACGGCATGGGAATGAATAAAAAGGATCCAAATAGAACCTCTGCAATGCTGAGGGAGTGTATAGATCACTATACACGCCAAGTTATTGCTGGCTACTGGTAGCTCTGTAGTAATTTGCTCCCTGAAATATGAACTGTTTTCTAACTCAAGAAAAAGGTATTCCTCTGACTAACATGAAAAGTCAACACATAAACACCTACACTGGTAAGCAATTATGTTAGATGTGTGCAAACAAGACTGTAGTGGCTCAAGGGAGGAATTATCTGGCATGACCAAGAGGTGGGAGCAGGAAATGTGAGCCAAATGTCTTCCCAGAGTTCTCCCCATATTCTTGGAAGGCCTTTCAGAGATTGAGAGAAGTCAGTCCCAGTCATCATCTATTTAATAAATACAACTCCGTCATATTTATGTGGAACATGTAATTCTCATTGCTAATTAAAGTACTAATTATGAGTTGAAACATTAAAAATGTGTTTGAGGATGTAGAATTTAATTTAAAATTTTAATCATCACAATTGATTTCTCTATAGGTGTTCAAAGCAATGAACATCCCACAGATCAGAAGCCCATCACTGCCTCCTCCAGAACATATGCCGGAAGCCTACTCGGCGAAAATTGCCCTTTTTGGTGCCGGTCCTGCGAGTATAAGCTGTGCTTCCTTTTTAGCTCGGTTAGGCTATTCCAACATCACCATATTTGAAAAACAGGACTATGTTGGTGGTTTAAGGTAAAGCCTACATTGGGTGTTTGTGTGTGTGTGTGTGTGTGTGTGTGTGTGTGTTTTCAAATGTCAAAAATAAAGAGGTAAATCGATCCCGGGTGTGGGTGGTTTGTAGTCACGGAGACACTCCAGGCTCACAGATGTTAACTTACAAGTTTTTTTTTAAGACTAAAATTCAGATGATGTCTTTCACTTAAAACTTTGAAGTTTCATTGAAGCATAATTGTATATGAATTTTTCTTTTTTATTCAGAAATTAGAGAAGTCTGGAAAACTTAATGATAGTAGAATCAAAACACAGGAAAGGTTTAATCCCTGAAAATCTTTTGTATGATAGAAACATATCTAACAGGGATGGGCATTAGGCATGACGAAACTTGGCTCTGTACAGTACTGACTGAAGCATTCATCATTTGCAATGCTGCTCATGTGTTTTAAATTTACAATCATTTTAATTTTATATTTATTACCACTTTTTCATAAATGTTCATTTCTATAGTACATTTTATAGTGTTATTTATTCAACTAATATCTTTCCATTGGTTGAGTGTTTGGTATGAGTCTTTATTATTGTTGTGAAGTAGGCTTCAGTCACATAGTCCATTTGTGCCCATGTAGATCTATACATGAATATAGGAACTGTTCATTTTGTATCAATAACTTTTAGACACTGAGGCCAATGTTTAATATGGAGCTTGCTTTACTTAAATAGGCCTTATAAATATACATGTATTATTTTTAGTCTAATACATTTATTTTAATTAAGAAATAGATATTGCTTAAAATATCTGGTACAAAAAGAAATATATTGGATGTTAGATTTATTATATGTTTATTATATTAATCACATTGTTATTATTATTCCAGAGTGACTTATACTAAAACTTATGTATTTAAATTATAGACATTTGTTTAATGTGTCTATAGTTAACACTTAAAATGTGTTGGTTATAAATATTGAGGAATTCTCGTTGTTTCTCATAAGATTTTTAGGAAATATTTCTCTACATTTTATTTTGTGGTAGAGATCTTGATACTGTTTTTTAGTGCCATCTCGCCCCAGCTTTATTAATTAGGAAAAGCATAATGTACTAACAACATGTATAAACATTGTATGTTCTTTTTTCAATTATACACACCAATGAATATGTGAGTTAATTTTAAAAGTACGAGCATAATTGTTGTGTACCCTGGTAGATGAGGGAAAATCTTTTTGCCCCTTAAT